>NC_056735.1:329273718-329391218 GCF_019279795.1 Protopterus annectens
CTAGTCTTGCACCCAGCTATTTTTACTCTTACACTCTTGGGACCTGACTCACACCCTGGGGAAATCTGGGATTCACTATCCTTCCCATCATTTGCATAGGATTGCTTGCTAATGCATAGCTACATGTCCCACACTGTGCCTCCCCCCTTAGCAATAATTACTCACTGGCCAGGTTGTCTTATGCCTGCCATTGACTTGCATGGCAGAATACTGCTCTTAGTTAGGATGCTTATTTTAGGTTTATTTTATTATTTCCCCCCGATCCCATTTGTGCACCACTGCCCTATGCTTAAACAGCCGAGGGATCGGAAAAAAATATATAAGTTGTTTTTTTAATTTTTTAAATAGTTTGCAATGCCAATGGCCTTATACTTGGCTATTGGCATGCTTCCTCAATGATTTGCAGCCTTTATTTGGAGCTGTCATAGCTCCATTTTGTAGTTTGCAGAAATGTACTTGGTTACTAATCGAGTACATTTCTGTAGATGGCACTCATCCTGCACTGACAGCTGACAGCTCCCGGGATCACAAATTACCCTCATTTTCATGGTTTTCACCTACAATTGAGGGTAATTTGCATACAGGAGCTTGGTCTGTGCAGGATTAACCTAAGAGCTCATGTGCACGCTCCGGGAGCTCGCTCCTGGATCGCACGTCAGCCATATTGCCGAAAATAGCTCTTAGAAAAATCCTGCATGCAATAATCATAAATCCAGGGATTAACTTGCCTAACTATGTAAAATATATATATATTTTTTTTGAATACTGTTTTTCCTGGAGTCTTTGCTATTTTTGATGCTATTATATGATTGCAAAATATTGTAAGAAACAAAAGAGATAGTGGTTTAACTAATGCACGCTTAAAACAAATATATTTACATGATTTACATTTGCTGTTGTGTGCCTTTTGCTGCACTTTAGATATAAAGAAAATACATGCATGTCAGTCTTGTGACGTCATGTCTTTACTGTGTTTAACTACTTTCATTTGATTTTTATACCCTAGAACTGTTTTGTTATTTGAAATGGTTTTAAAATTACTATTTAAGTGCCTTGCTTTAAATTAATGAAAGTTTGTGTTGTGTACACTTAACCATTTTCTAAATGTAGAATAGTATGTCATAAATTATTTTCTATCAGCGTAGTTAACTGCTGTTGCTTTTCACTTTTTACTAACCAGATTATATTTGTCAGGATTCTGTTCTGCTGACTTTAAAGCTATTATGAAATTCTGAAAAGGTGTTTGCATATGTTGTCTAAACTTTTTGAACTCACTCTGTGTCTTAGAAGTTTATTAAATCTTTTTGTCAGTTCACCATGAACCTTGTCTCTGTTTTTATCTGTTTTGTAATGTGCAGTGGTTTTATGCCACTTTTGTCTAGCAAGATGTACAGAAGATTTTGTAAGTAACTGACTTGACTGATACTGTAACTCTGAAATTAACATTTTACATGCAGTGACAGGACATAATGCATCTGGTTGTTTACCATTACTTTTATGACATTGCACATAGAAAGCAGTTTCATATGACTTGCACAATAAATGTTTACTGTCATGCCAATGATGTTGCTGTTTAAGATACCAGTGAAACATAATGCATTTACATAAAGCATTGACATCTTTACCTAGTAAAGTACTACATGTGCTATAGTTATATTTATACCAATCTTTAAATACTGACCATACATGTGCTGGACTATTATTACTGTCTACCTGAAAGGTAGTCTTACACTGTACACTTTTGTGTTTTATGGAATTCATGCTATAGAATGAGAAACAAAAAAAAAATTACCACTTTCTGTGTGGAAGGTGGCCAAATCTTTCGTTGAGAAAGTGTGGAAAGTTGCTCATTGACTCTCCCAAAAGGTGGTCAAACACAGCTTGCAGATTCAGCTGTGTGAATGTACAGGACCTGTGGAATTTGCAGAGATGCACTGTTATGCTACTGGATATTGTGCAGAAGGAGGCAAATGTTTGCACTACAACTGGACGTACTAACTTAATAAAATGGAAAAGAAGCTGTAGATGTCACAAGAAAAAAAACATTTGGTCCGTCAACTGTGGCTCGCCATTGAAAAATTATATATTGCCTTATGTTGGTTTCTTGCTGTTACTTGCATTTACATACATGCATACCACAGTATATTTAACTATTTATTGTGACCAACTAGTCTTATTACTGTATTGTACTAAGTACAATAAAGACACTGAGACAAACTGCTTCAGTTAATACACATTTACTATTACATTTCCCTTTTGGATCTACAAGCATGCACCACAGATGTTGTCAGCTCTCTATGGCAAATTCCCAAAGCTTGTTTATACACACTCATATTTATACCAAAACAGTCTGGTATTTTATCTCAGTCTGATGTATTACAATCTTCCTTTGTATAACACTTTCCTTTGTTCTTCTAATTGATGATTTGTGCTTGATTCTTTCAAGTTCAGTGGTCCAAGAAAACTCAGTTATCTGAAGCATAGTGTTCCAGCACTATCTAAAACTTGATGTTCCAACTTTATCTTACTTGATGTTGCATCTCTTTACTTCGTTGATGTCTTTCCAGCTGCCATCTGCGCAGTTATTTTTACAGACTTTATTTCTCAATAACATACTATTTTACATGGATGACAATATCTAATTAAGCTATGCCAGCACACTTGCTACTTCCTATTTTTCAGCATTTTATACTATTCCTAAATTAACCCCTTATATTTCGTATCATTCTTGCAGCTTTTTATTCAAGCTAATAATCATGCTAGCAACAGTTTTGAAAAGACATTGAATACTATTATTCTTTCAGTCCGTAACACATAATTTCCCGGACTGAAGTACAGGTAGGTGTGGCCTGGAGTCACTTTATAAGTTCTGACAGTCACACTGGGCATGCCTAAATACTTATTTACAATGAGTGCAATTCTGTTGCCCCATCATCAGAATGGCATTTTATGTATAGATATATCTATCCATACAGACATATACATGTACATATCCATCTGTCATTATCTCTCTCTCACATACATAGTATATCTATCGCTATGTAGTGTCAAATAGATATATACTGATATATATATATATATATATATATATATATATATATATATATATATATAGCTATAGCTATATATATCACAATGATGCATAGACTCTCCTCATATATCTACATGATACATATACATATCATACACATA
Organism: Protopterus annectens; assembly: GCF_019279795.1. NCBI lineage: Eukaryota > Metazoa > Chordata > Ceratodontiformes > Protopteridae > Protopterus > Protopterus annectens. The sequence continues at coordinate 329,276,911 of NC_056735.1, forward strand.
CACAGCTATGTATATATATATATATATATATATATATATATAAATCCCTGTTAATTACATAAATGTTAGTGTGGATATCTGCATTGTCCTTCATACCCCAATAATGGTGAGTAAATCTGCATTATCACACATCCATACTGTTGTTCAAAGGATCCAAACTAAGGGTGCAACAGTACATAATCCACTTACCTACAGTCCCCTGTGCCTGTTGAATCTCACCACGTAAAGAGATGCAGGTGAGCAGTTGGTGTAATTTATAATGTTGTCAACACACGCATGGAAAGGACACATTGTTCCTGCCCACAGGATTGCCTAACTGCAAGCAGCCATATATGGCCATACTGGTAACTGTACACACATAGGATAATAACAGTTATCCCACTGCTAGGATACTAGATGCAGATAACAGCATGAAGCAATATCACTCTGCAGGCCACAGATGCTGTTCAGCACAAGCCTAGTTTGTGTAATGCACAAGTTCTGTGCCTGCAATCACATATACAACAGGCTCAATTTGTGGCATGTGCAATAGTTACTGTGATCTATAGTGAATAAGAGTAGATAGATAGGGGTTCTAATCTCACTACAGGCTACTTGGTGCATGTGTGTGTGTCTGTCTCCCTGCAGAACAACTGACATGACCTCATGGGCTATCCACCTGCAACAGTTATGAACATTTTTGCCCTGTAACTTACTGCTGGCCTCCAAACTGCCTGCTTCTACAAGGCCTGATGATGTCATCCACCTTAAGACTACTAGCTGAGAGTGCAGCATCAGGCTTAAGCTGTGGCATGTGTGATAAATACTGTGATCTATAGTGTGTAAGACTAGATAGGTAGGGATTTGAATCTGCAGAACAACTAACATAACCTCATGGGCTATCCACCTGCAATAGTTATGATCATTTTGGCCCTGTAACTTGCTGCTGGCCTCCATACTGCCTGCTTCTACAAGGCCTGATGATGTCATCCACCTTAAGACTACTAGCTGAGAGTGCAGCATCAGGCTTAAGCTGTTCATAGGTTCATAGGTTCATAGGTTGGTACTAGGCTATCAGCCCTAGGGCCTATACAAGCCTAGCCATAACAATTCCCTGGCTATTTCTTCCCACATTATTTACTTTCCTGGACCCCTGTCTAGCAGGGTTACTGACGTGATCCCTGGGGTGAATTTCCTTTCTCCCATCCAATCGTCAAGGTTCCTCTTGAAGAGGTCCAAAGAGGCACTCTGCTTGACATGTATGGGCAATCTATTCCAGAGTCTGGGGAGTCTCTGGGTCAGGAACCTATCCCTCCAGCACATGTGATAAATACTGTGATCTATAGTGTGTAAGACTAGATAGGTTGGGGGTTGAATCTGACTCCAGGCTACTTGGTGTGTGTGTATGTTCAGATGGCATGCATGTGATCACCTTAGTAACATAGAAATAGGTAGTGTGTTGAAGTATTTCATCTGTAGCATGTGATGTGGCCCCTAAAAACTGACCATAACAAGGCCTGCTGATGTCATCAAGCATAATATGTCCTGAACTGATAGTACTAGCAGACATGAGGTGTGTTACAGGCATCACATACTGTAATCTGTAGTGTATACCATTACATAGGTTAGTGTTGTCATCTACATACAGCCAGCTTGTACTATGTGTGCCTTGGTGTGTCCTGTATGCAGTGATTGGAAGAGGTGTTAGCCTCAGTGTAGCCAAATTTGTGTGTGAACCTGTTAGAGCATTTTACATCATGTTATGGAGCCAAAGGATGTGTGATCATCACTAGCATAATGGCCATACAGCCCTCACAATCATAGACATCTTTATACCACTTACAGGATCAGCACATATTGCTCAGTCCAATAGAAACATAGGCAGATGCCCTGTGTTGAGATGATGGTCACCCAGCCAATCATACAGATGGCATGTGGTGAGGTGCACTGAGGTGCTCTGTGTGCCATTAGACAGGGTTCTGTTTCAAGGGTGTTTTTAAGTCTGCTATTCAAATCTCTCCCACAAGCATGTACTACTGACATTGCATACAAGATTAATGTCCTTACAGTGAGTTATCCATCTACTATGCTACCTACAGATAGTCACATATGCAACCAACAGGGTTACACATTGCCCTGTATAAAAGGAACAGATCACCTCTGAGTAGTCTATATGCCACAGGTGACAGTGACACTCATTGCAGATGATCCCCATTGAACACATACTGAAGATGTGAAGTGTCCTTGTGAGGGACCATACTGTTATGTGCAATTGACAGTACTGCTTGGAAAGGTACATGACCAAATGGCCATTGCATCAGATACTGGCATGCTAGGGAAAAGTACTTGGAGGTTATGATTATGTCACTTACAGGTGACTGTGGCTTCAGCTATGCCATATGATTTCTGCCATACTGCTATAGAGACATGGTGATCTAAAGCACATTAGGTGTAAATCTATATGGCCAGGTCTGTGTGCCCAGTTCATTCACTCCCGAGTATGTACATCACATGTTGCGACTGATTTTCTACACCAGGTACATAGGTCTTAGTGATGGAAATGATACTACATATATATTTGCATGGGGTTTATGGCCATTAGTATGTCAACAAGCATGTGTTTGCAATACCTGCTTGCAGGATAGTGACATACCACAGAGACTCTATGAGTGCTCACAATTTGCAGGTATCAGCCAACATTGTTAGCCACACTCAGTCAGTAGTCATGTGTATTCTGGTTGAATGGATTCCAAGCAGTAGAGGACGCAGGACCCTGCCCTGTTGAGCACTACTGCTTAGAGATCAGCTATTGGAGGTGTATGTCCCTATGATGCGTATGTGTGCTACCAATTAGCCACTTAGTGACCCCTACAATGACAGTATTATTGATGCCTGTGTGCTTTGTAAATGTTGACTGAGTGGGGGATATAGTCAAATGGCTTGGCTCAGTCTATGGTATTGTATGCCCTGATGTACCCTCACCCAGGTCCATGGTTATTGTCTTGGAAATGTCCACCATGTGAAACAGTCATGCTCCCCCTGTCACACATCCAAATTGTATACAGTCATCTGTATGTAGAACACATATATGTGTGCTGATCAGCTCCATGATGATCGCCCCTACAGCCATACAGATAAGGATACTCAATGAGGCGTACAGTTTTATTGGTCAGTGGATGTACCACCTCTGTGCAAGGGTATAACAGTTGCCATTATCCACTCAGCTGGTATGCAGCCAGTATTGTTGGTATGATTGCAGGGGTTGCCCAATGATGTTAGTCATCCTTGTCACATCACATGTGGGATGCAGCCAGGAATGTTAGCATGTGCAATAGATGCTGTATATCTTCCAGTGAGAGTTAAGTTATGAACTGCTCTGTAAATATGGAAGTTATGGGAGTGGTTGTAAGAATGCCATGTGTCCCCTGTGGTGGGTACAAGGGAGTGTAGTTGATGCAGATATTGTGGGAGTACAGGTTAGGTATGAGTACAGACCTATCATATGTGGCATCATGATGTATGAGGTCATCGACAATCTGGGCCTGTCCTTTGAGGTCACACATGTAACTACACTGTGTGTTGTGGTTCTGATTTGTGTGGGTGGCTACCGTTGTCACTTACCATGTCTACACAACATCACAACAAGACTATGTGCTTCTGTTAGCTGAGGAGTTAGTGTCTCCATGTTAGGGTGGGAACCCTCACCCCAACTGTCACACAGCACTGTCTACCTCTTATTGTACAGCCTGCTAATGGCAGTTGTCCACCAGTCAGGTTTGCTGAGACATTTGTAAGCCTGTGTCCTTCCTGTCATGTACAGCCAAGTTCATGCTTTTGTAATGCTGCTGACATAATGCATGGGTGTAGAGCACTGCATACTTTCCTGTCCCATCTGAAGGGGGAGGCACAGTCATGCTATATCAACCATCCCGCAGGAGGTAATAAATGGCTGTCTTTACATATATGTCTGTATTGTCTGCAAGGGGTGGTATGTGCTGGTAATGCTAAGGATTCTGATCTGTGGCCAGATCCCAACAGGGAGGACCTCACATCGGGGAGCTGTGCTGGCCACCCATATTGGTAAACACAATACACTACATTGGTTCCCCATGTAGGGATGTCATGGCACTGCTGCAGGGCATCGTAGGTAAGGACCTTAACCATCCTTTGAACAAGTGATGCACAGCATGACTAAGTAACATAGTATGTACATATTACACTTCCCTAACATGTTTGCCTGTGCTCTGTACAGACACCTTGCATGACTCTCTTCTTGCAACATGCTGTAAGTACCTGTAATACTTACCTGCACAGAGGACAGCTAGCATGTAGTTCCAAGCAGTGTCCCCAGATCTCTGAGTCATGTCACCTGAAATGCCATGATAGGAATTAACATGGATATGAGCATTGACACTGTTGTACACCTACTGACACTAGACCGAGCACTGTTACTTTTGCTCAAAGCCCGCCCATGCCTAATGACTGTCACTGGTGGAGACCATTGACTGCTACACTATGCATTGGATGTTGGACATATGTCTCACTCCAACAACCATGACCTGACAAGGTGTATGACAATGTTAGGCCACCAGCCCTTGCTGGAAACTGTGTACATCATGTACGGAGTGTTATGTCAGCTGCTGGATAGCCAAGTGCCTGACAGTCATACTCTGGGAAGATAACATTAGGAGACCTATGTTGCAATGACACGAGTCACCAGTGGAGTTCACCATCCTCCATTATTGTCATACCCCATCTACCTATTCCCTCTCTGGAGTCACAGCCAGTGTTAGTGACCTCTGACTGAGTACATTAGCAGGTGATTGCATATTGGGAGTGTCATAGAATCCCACACTGAACCAACAGTTATGCAGGATGGCCTAAGACACAGTTAGTTGTACTCTGAGCCAATGACAAAGACTAACTGGCAATGACTGCATAATACTATCCTGTGGGAAATCATCCACCCTTTCAAAATATTGTAGTATCCACACACTGTACACAATTGAGTCATTATACATGGAATTATGGACACAGAGAGTAATGTAGCCTTTGAATCTTATTGGTAGGTAATATGTGGGGATGCATTCACTGTTGTGCAACTTATACCTACAGATTTGGGATATAAATCAGAGACTGTCACTGCTATATTGAATGTGGGAGTCATCACACCTATCATTGTGTGTAATGGCACCCTTGCTATGTCACTAAATAGGCATATTGTACATCTGTAGCAGCCACACAGGCTCCATGGTGCACCAATACACAGTGTAGATAACATGTCCTATGGAGTCCATGTCATGACTGTACATGTGTAGTTTGTCTCCTAAATGCTTTAGAGGGGATGTGTATACCTCTATACAAGGAGGTGTCAGATCCCACTGTGTACCTCCCATGTATCCATGACTAGACTAACACTTCTCACCTGTTATACACACCTACAACATCACTGTGGTATACATAGTACATGCTGGAGAGACAGGTATGTAACACAGACAGTACATCCTACATGAAACAGGGCCCCTATACACGTGAAGCACACATCTGCTGTGACACAGCATGGACAGGTTACAAAATGAGATGCAGAACATGACAATCATAACTGATGTTAGGCAACTGTCTATACTGGACATAGGATATTTGTAGATGAGTCATCTCTGCCACCACAGCTTGTAGATGTGTGAGGTCACAAAAACCTGGTGACACATTTCAAGGTCAGCAGACCTGTTCACAGATTAGCGATGCACAAGTATACGGAATGCTGCCATTGTCCTTGCTAGTCTGGTATACACATATGAACCTCTGGAGCCATGCACTTATAGTGCTGTAGCTTGCTGAAGACATATTTCTGCTGTGCTGACATGCCATCCTGTGCTGCTTTATTGACTCTGTGTATCTATAGGTTATCCCAACAGACTCCTGAAACAGAAACATAAACAGGTCCATGACACACGTGTCATTGTGCAACTATACACCCATTACAGCATCATACAACATAAAGTATACAAAAGTATGTGGTGTACTCATGACAAATGCCAGCATACAGTATCTGTTGTTAACCACTACAAGTGGCATGGTAAAATGGATCTATATTATCATCTCGAATGGTAAAAATATTGAATGCTAACATGAGCAAAAAGGTACAAAAATGAACTTGCTATTGTGGGGGGCTGCACCCCCCACACCCCCACTAAATATATATTCCAACTCCGAGGTTGCACTACAGTGAGGAAAGGGAAAATATTCCATTCCTCACTGTAACATGACCCCAAAAAAAAAAGTTAGTTTATGTACCTTTTTGCTCGTGAGCGTTCGATATTTTTACCATTTGAGATGGTAATATAGACCTGGCAAAACAACACTGCATTACAGAAGTACACGTTAACTAATATAGTCACCCTGTGCATCAGACACAGCTTAATTTCCCTGCAAGGATGACAGGGATGTGGCACAGGTATCATCACATGCACAGGGTGTTGTGTGGGAGTCCATGAGGCCTAGACTGACCCAAATGGTTGACAGCATGTGTGTGAGTGAGGAAGGGAAGGAGGTAAGATGGACCATGGAAAGGTGCCATGTGTGTCTGTAGGTGGATTTGATACTGGTGTGTGAGTGTGTGCGTGTACAAAGTCAAGCTCAGTGCTAGCCCTACATGTGTGTGTTGGATAGCTTAGGACCATACATGGCAGAGTTGGCAGTTCACTGTCTCTATCCCCGAACATGGGAACTGGCTCTGCCAAGAGTTACACTGGCGCCTCCATGCCCAAGGTCAGACGTGGTGCTAGTACCTGGTGATGGCTGTCTGCTGTGACTGTGTCCCCCATTGGAATGCCCAAGACCACAAGCCCATGGCCTGTCATGTTGTGGTTTGGACAGCACACTCCCCTCTGTAGCAGTGGAGGTACTGCCACTATGGAAGCATGATTGTGCATGGCCACATGAACTCTCTGCAGATGGGATTGCTGACCTATGTCCACAGGTTTAATGCTTAATTCCAACCACATGTTCCAGCACAAACAATCTGCAGTCCAAGACAGACAGTGTCTCAGCCCACCTTCTCTCCACTGCATCAGTGAACCAATCCAGGGTGTTCCCAATGTAGTGGAGGCAGTCATGAATGTCAGACTGTGCTGCATCCATAACCCTAAGCATATATCTGGTGTTCTGTTCAGAATGTGTCTGTGCCTCCATGATGGCCCAAGACATGTGCTGAGTGGCCTGTGATTTGACACCTGCAACAGGCGGTGGACAGACAGCACACCTCCTACAAGCACCCCTGTCAATTTTCCTGTGTGGGACATTGCCATCTCTCTGGCTATGACCAGTGTCTACACTCACTGGAGCCATAGTTGCCACACTTTCCTGTTCAATGTCCTCACCCTCTGACTGTCCAGTACCTGTGGCCTCTGGGGACTGGGTATGTGTGGGCATACTGACTGTGTGCAGTGGCAATGGAGACAGAAGATGAATGTCTACCTCTGTACCTCTGGGACATATTCAGCCCCTGACACCACCATCTGTGCCTCACTATGGCCAACATCATCATTAGAGTCTGAAGAGACACTGACATCAGGTTGTGTAGGGGATGGACACCAGCCCCTCTGTTCACCTGTGATAAGAAATAAAAAAGTGGTACATGACTACCTGCACTATTGTGTATGTAAAATACACCAGTACTCATAATAACAAAGACCCACAACTGGATTAGTAGTCAAACATTTCCCTTGTCTGCTTTTGTCCAAAAAAGACTTCCTCAGAACAAAATACACATTCAACTCAAGACCGTTCTAACAGCCACTTCAAGTAAATGAGGTAAAACTTGACCAGTGAAATTCACCTTTTACTTAATAAATATGAAACTATACTTGATAAAATAACACATAAAAACCCAGTACACCTATCTTTACAAATATATTGAAATGCATGTTTCACTGCCTAATTTATTTTCCTTTCACCCTTTTGTTTTATAAAAGGCATTTTAGAATAATTGCCTCATTTAAACCAGGAGGCTTATCTGCTCTTAACTGTCGCTGCCTAAGTGTTTATTTTTATTCAACTACACTCCTGTAATTACCCCTTCTAAGATCCTTAGGTACCTCTTCCAGAATGGAAAATAAAAACATTCTATTCTGTTTACACACATGGCCCTTAACTTTAATGGAATATAAATGTTTCTTAACAAAACAGCATCATGCTTACCAGGAGCAGGACCATGGCCTTGGCAAATGCCTGACAGACCTGTGAAAAGTTTAGGGTGAGGTAATATCAGTAGCAATGCATGTCGCAGCACAACAAGGCAATACATCCATATATCTCACATTTACAGTAGCTACTGTGCTTCTTGTTGTATTGGTCAAATTCTGAGTATGAAAGTACAACTGAGGTTAAACCCACCCACCCAAAGAACAAAGACCTGACACCCAGGTAAAAGTATCTACAGCCTGACACACTGACTGCTACAGTATTTCAGTAGTGATCACAGTAAGTCTATCTGCATACTCCTCAGCTGTGGAAACTGTGGCACCTACCACCATGATGTATGGTGTGATGGGTGCCTGGAAGCAGTTGTGGATGCCTAGGTTCACCAGGAATTCCTCAGTGGCCAAGAGTGGCTGTTCTGCTGCAGGCTGTCCAACAGTGATGGCATGATCCCTGGCTACATCTGCTGCTCTTCATTGTGCAGCATTGATCATGTCCATTGCGTGGTATCAAACCTGCTCATATCTCCAGCCCTGATGGTCAATGCCATTCACATCATGGACAAGGTCTTCCCACAGTGCAGCCCACTCTTCCCAGTTTTGCCTCAACCTGGACAGAAGGATGTGATGATGTTCTCTTAGTCCTTCCAGTATAATTTCATTTCTCACATCAGAGAAGGGTGCCTGGTGTCTAGGGTACATGATTCCTGAAAGACAACAAAAGGGGAACACATTACAGGATCACATACGTAGAAGTACACTATGTAGAGATACAGCAAGTTCAAAATGGCTGGCACTATGCACTGCTTGCTCACACATGTCATACTCCACAGTGTGCAAACATACTAAGTGTGTGAGTACAACTGAGATAGTACCAATAGTCATATATTCCCATGTGTACCATGACAGGTACTGCTGTATGATCAGACACCCAACACTTGAGTCTACTGTGGTGTGTCTCACATGAGCAACCCTCCCCAATAATATGCCATAAGAACAGTGCCACACAAATAGCAGTGTGCTATTACAACTGATAGATATAATTTAAAGTAAAATATTTTTCCAAAGCAATAATGTAAAAGAAAATATTTGCTTCTAATGCAAGGTTTGAAATAATATAAAAGGATTTTTTTTCTAAATACAGAAATGTAACATGCAAGGCTTGAACTGCAAAGTTGAAAATAGATATGGAAAATATATGTGTTTAGCACAGCAGCTAACTATGTGACAATTTAACACTTGATAGAGCAATTTAGTAGAAAAGTATAACATTATGCTTTGTTTGGCTTTCAGTAGATACATGTGGTTTAGAGCCAATTCATGGAAAAAGTATAAAAACATGCTTAGTTTAGCTTATCATTGAATACATGTGGTTAAGGGCTTAATATGTAATGGTAAATAGCATCCTGTTATGATAAATTGAAGCATACAAAGAAGAAAGCTGTTATTTGAAAAGGAAATAACAAAGACCTTTTTTAAGCCTCCAGATGCAGAGATGAAGAAAACAAAATCCAGACATACTAACCAACGTGAAGATAACATGGAACATAAATCAGACATATAAACCACAAAGACGCTAAAAATATACCTGCTGCTATCCAAACAAGGTACATAAGCTAGATGTTGCTTGTTCTTCTTTAGAGCCATCTTGATCAAGTGGGAATTGATCCTAGGCATGACACAATTTTCTAATAAACTATTAAATGGATACAGTGTATGGTGTGAATGTGTTATCTTGCTATCTAAATAATTTAACAACCACTGTAAAGAGGCAGTCCAAGAAGACCAGTGTTCCACAATGACAAAAGACAATACACCCTTGATGTATTGTACATCCTGTGTAGGTGTAAGCCAGCAGAAGATCAATGACATGTCATTATCACTGGTCTAAGACAGGCTTAGTGCTGTAATCCCTATTCCCCATAAGTCTATTCATCCATCTGCATCCTGTTGAATACAAAATCAGTTACATACCTGATGGAGTGCAGTACTCCTCTTCATATGTGGTAATAGTAAAGTCTTCACAAAGACATGCTCTGTGTGAGGAATGTCTTATACAGAATGGTCCCCTATAGCCAGCTGCTTGCTTTTAAATGTGTTTCTCATCAGCAGGTTATTGCCTCTGAAATGCTAATTGCAACCAGCACAGCTGATTTGCACTATCATCAGCCAATGACATGCAACTACTGTACAATATATTAAGCCTTCACATAGATTAGGACCCCTTTCTGATATGTTGTGCTGGCCATTACTGGGGTAAGGAGACTATATTGTCGCAGAGGGTAGGTCTGTAGCAGAAACCTTTACATAGAGATGTGTGTGCTATGGGCTACAGCTGCTGCTGCAGGTAATAGACATAGGCAGAGTGTGAACACTTTGGAGGACAATAAGCTGTAGGAGTAACTGTGGGAGCTGTGTCAGCTTTGTTGTAGAGGCAGAGCCAGAGTGAGGCTGCACTTTCCACTCCAATTAAGGCATGTGTTTAAGGTAAGTATGTTAGGCATTGGTATCACTAACAGAGTACTAGGCAACATGTTGGTTGTGTCCTTGAGTAAGATGGGGTATAAATATAGGAATATGTCCACCATTTGGGCAACTGCCAGACCATATGTTATAGTCTGGTAGTAATTTGCAGTGTGTATGAGGGGCAGGCCTTGTTATAAGCAGAGACTTTCAATGTGTATGTTGCTGTCCAGCTGTGATAATCTGCACAGTGACTTTGGAAGGATTGTGTGGTGCACTCTGATGTTAGTGGCCCTCATTTGCAGTACTTGCATTGACATTCTCTGTGAATGCATATTAATGCATGACATGACACTTTATGCACATATAGTTTTGCTCTACGGATATGTGAAGTGAGTTCTGACCTGCAGGTCTGTGACTTCCATCAGTGAAAAACAGACGTGTCATTAGAAATGCATTGTGTGGATAAAGAGTGCATGACTCAGTCATTAATTTCTGCCTTCACAATACTGTGTATTCACTTCTACATGCCACTGTATTTGAACTCAGGACTCTATCTGTGGCAAAATGTACTGTTTGAAAGGTGCTTAGACTGAGCTACTGAGTCACTGCTACAAAGGGAATATTTGCAAGATATATGTGCACACACACACACAGGCTGTGACTTACATTTTCTACATCCATCAGTATGTGCATGGCTTTATATGGATTCATATGTGCGCCAGGGTCCCAGTTGAACATATATTTTGCTAATAATACCTTAGCAGGTGTCTTTCTACATGTTGCTGCTGAAGGGCACATTTGCCTGCTATCATAGGCCTCACTTACACCCATTATTATGTCTTTGGCTTTCTACCAGAGTCCAAGTTACACTACCATTTTTCCATTACTTTTTAATCAAGTTTGCACAACACAGCGCTCCACACAGCTCCGCTGAAATATGATTAATGACTGTAACTGGCAATTACTATGTTTTATTTAAACCACCTGTTTTACTTAAGAGTTGTGTTGCCTGGCAGATTAATGCAGTGATCTGCAGGTGCAATGGTCTCTGGTTCAAAACATGGGACAGGTGTTTGTTTTGTAAGTGTGTATTACAAGTTTAAAAACACATATAGTCAATATAGTTATATTTAGCTGAGCATAGCAAAGCTGCACAATTCTGCATGCCTTGCAGATTCTCTCTAAAAAATATAAAGAAAAGAAAAATGGGGAGATAGGAAAGTAGTGAAAATGGGGTGCAAGCAGGGGGGAAAAACATAGTGAAAGGCAGTTAGGGATGTGCAGGAAAGGTGTAGAAAGGAGCCATAGGTATCCATTTCCTGTAGATCAACAGTTGTGCACTTTGACAAAATTTGTACATGACTTTGAACTCTCAACACCCGAGACAGGGGAGGACAGCATAACTGCACTGTCAGGCCAATTGGACCAAATTAAATATGTCCAGTGGACACGTGTGCAAAATGGAGAGCTATGTATAGGGTGATTTTTTTAGGGGACAGTGGAATGTTGGGGAAGGACATAGGTACATTTGGGGGGGAGTTGGGTAGGTGAGGGTGCATTTGGACACAGACAAGACAGACAAGACAGGAGACAGGGATGGTGTGTGACACATGAGGGGTGAACACCTTGGATAGAGAGGGTGTTTTGGAATCCAAGTCTCATGCCTCCAGCATCAGCATGACACCCATGGGACTGTTGGCACTGCTCCTTCACTGCCCCATGGGTGGCAGTGCTGGAGGCTGGGCACTGGGAGGAGGCTTCCCCACTAGGTCAGCCAGCATGCCCTCAATCTGGCACAGGCAGTGGTCAAACCCACAGTAGACTATCCTGTGCGCCTTGACCAGCAGCTCATCCTTGGTGCCAACTCCTCCTCCAACACTGCTCCCAGAGCAGCAGAGGGGACACCACCGATCTGGGTCCCAGATGTGCTGGGACCCAATTCCAATGCAGGTGGAGGAAAGGTAGGAGGATCAACCGGGACCAGCCTACCTTGATGTGCTGTGGTAAATGAGGTATAGCACTAAGTTAAGGTTAGTAATAACCAAACTATTCTTAGAATTAACAGAATGGAACATCATTTTAATTAATTCAAATGCATATTAATGTATATTATGTAAAACACAACAGTAATATAACATAACAGTCAGTATGTTAACAGCATGCCAGTAACAATTACAGCACAATGCGAACAAAGCAGTTTAACAAAATATTTTAATATTGAATCATAATAACCCATAACAATAATACATCACATTTTGCAAAAATATAGTCACTTTAACAAAATATGTTAATATTAAATCATAATAATAAATAACAATAATAAATAAATTAAGATAAAGGGGCGGAGAGTAAGAGAGAAACAATCCGTTACTGACAATGCAGACTAGATCCCTGAAAACACTAATAATAAATACTCTACAGCTATGTAGTGTCAGTTTTGAGTATAGTGACTACAATTCTCCTATAGCTGATGTAGCATGTACATACCCCTCAAACTGTTGACATGGGTCAGTATGGGCCAAGCAATGACAAATGCAGTTACACAACTACACAGAACACTTTTACATAATGTGGACTTCTATAACCACCAAGGTGTTCTGTAAGTGGATTTGGTAATACATTGCAATCCAGGTAATAATTTTTCTGGTAATCCTGTGACAGATGCATTAGGCAGCTTTAATTACATTACAAGACATTGTGACACTTGAGTGGCAAATTTGTGTACAGTACATAAACTAGACATCCATCATGCCTTAGTTGGAAGGCATGGGAATAGAACCCAATAGCTGTGACTGTATGGGACATCTGCAAAAAATGTAACATTGACTGCAACAGCTTAGTACAGACATGCAAGGAATACATCCAATCTGGGAATATGTAGACAGATGTATTTAGGAAAAAACAATGCTGCTTAACACTTTATTGGTATTGCTGATGTGTCTGTGAAATGTAACCACAGTCATATCTGTTCATAACATGGGCTACCTCACCCATATACCTTTTGTTCCTAGAGTGGGAGAAAAAGAGAGCATTATGTGACTGAATTTGTTTTCATTTTAGAACTATTACAGTGCTACACTTGACTGCAGTGACAGCATAACACACATGCATGGAATACAGCTATATTGCATTTATTAAAACATATTTCTGTAGGAATCAACAATGCTGCTTAACACTTTATTGATATTGCTGATAAATGTTGGTGATGTCCACAAAATATCTGCTCATAGAGTGGGCTACCTCATCCATATACCTTTATTACCGAAATAGGAGAAACAGAGAGCATTATGTGACCAATATTGGCCTGGAGAAAGACCTGGAACATACTATGAATTAAAGAATACAGTTTGCAGGCCATTAGTTTTGCATTCTACACCTATTACAGTGTTACACTTGACTGCAGCAATCTTACCATAAACAAGCAATGCAAACAGCTCTACTGCAATGGTTATGACAACACAGTCCTGCTGTACACCATTTTGCTTACTGTTATTGGTATTGCTTATTGCACTGCAGTTGTTATTGTTCATTTATTGCACTATAGCTCTAATTGTCTATTTATTGCACTACAGTTCTACTTGCCCATTTATTGCACTACAGTTTTTATTGTGTGTACTTTATTGCAGTAAATGCTTTACTGTTTCTTGCTTATTGCACTACAGTTAGCATAATAAATCCGTACATACCACACTCACAGTGCAACCTGGCCAGGTGCCCAGCATGGGACTCGACATTGCAAGTCCTCTCAGCTGCAGCTGTAGGGAGAGAAGCATACCATTATGCATACCAGTTTTGCAGACATTCAGCTTGCATATTGGTAAAACAGTGGAAAACATACTTACATATTGTGGGATATTCCCAGCTCTGGCTTCTTGGACCCAGGTGTCCAAGGTTCTCTTCTTTCTCCTCTTCTGGTCATCATAATGGTGATATCACTGCTCACCTGTGCTGGGGATACCAGTAACACTAGTGAGTTCACTGGCCAACTGGTCCTAGGCCTCCACCTTACACTCTGAGCCCTGGAAGCTGCCCTGCAGCAGCCTGGGTTCATGATTTTGTACAAGGAGCCCAACAAAGACCCTGGACTCATGATCACTCCATCTCTGCACCTGAAAGCGTGCCCCTTCACCAGCACTGCCTGCCATATCACCAGTTGATTAGACCACAAAGATTGTTGCTAAATTCCCAGCTATTGTGTCTAATATAGGCTGTTTTCCCATCCTTACACATCATTGAGCAACATTCAAAAATGTGCCACATCACTTACCAGCATGAAAACCAGTTAAGCAGAGCTGAGCAGAGCAAAAACTTGCACAACCAAGGTTTTAGCAAAGCTTAGCACTGTGCAAACATTAGTAGCTGTTAGCGTGCTTAAGCAGTGCTCAGCACAGTGCAGCAGTGCCATATTTCACAAATCTGTTTTTAAAATTAACATATATAATAAATTAAATTACAGACATCTTATCACTGCTACAGACCCAAACTCAGGACCTACTAATCATTAAGCTGTATCTCTACCCATTTAGCTACTTGGATATTATGAAAACTAGAATGCCTTCACATATAATACTTGGCTACCTATTAGCATTGCTAAGCACCACGGCGCACCATGCAAACATGCTTAAATAGTCCCAGACATAAATAATTAATTACATCCAGTTTCTATTTTTAGATGTCTAGCAACTGTCAGCTATGTATGTATGAGCACCACTCGGTTCTGTGGAGCTCTGTCCCATGCCACACAAAGAGCAATTAAAAAAAAAACAGAAATAAAAAAACAAATTTAAATAAGAAAAATGTATAATTGTGATAATTAATGACATCCAGTTTCGATTTTTAGATGTCTGGCAGGTGTCAGCTGTCTATATATAAGCACAGCTTAGCATTGCTGTGCTCCACACCTCCCAGTGCAAACATACAAAAAAAAAAAATCAAATTAAAATAAAATATTATACATTTGAACCGATTCATAGCATTTCAGCAGTAGCAGGGAGCAGTACAGGGAGCCACACCCTGTACGCATCCACAACTGCAAGTAGCCTCTACACTTCTGCCTACACTCATTCAATATCGATGTTCCTATGCTCTCCCTCAGCAGCACTCCAGAATTAATATGCATGGTGTGCTGCCGAGGGGGCACTGTGGCCATGTACATGGATACTTTCCATGTGGGGCTTTACATGGTTCCTACATGGATTTTATTAAATCCTGTTGCACGTTTTGTATATTTTTTCACATACCTCACAACCTCAACTTCTAAATCACAGAAGACAGTGGTTATCTCCAATAGCAATGACATAGTTGTAAACAATGGAGAAGACTTAAATTCAGGATAAGTGTTGAATCATTTTTATTCTTGTAATGAACAACACTTAAATATATATATATATTATTGTCCTGTTCCACTTTAATTTCTACATCAATAAACACACAACACCAAATGACATTTGACGACCTTTATTAAACTACCATAAATATGATTGTTAACCAATAATTATCAATTTCAACCCTTTCTCACATTTAACCCTATCCTACCCTTATTCTTTTAATCCCTGCTAACCTATTTATCTAGACCATGCTAAAGATGTCACAGGACAAAAAGGTCTGTTCCAAACCTCATTTGTCCTGGTCCATTTAAATAAACACGCAAAACTGAATGACTTTTGATGACCTTTATTAAACTACCATAAATATGATTGTTAACCAATAGTTATTAATTTCAACCAAAACCTGACACAGGTGATAATAACATCCATGAAAGAAGACGTAAAACAACCATAAGGGCAGCGTGCCGCTCATCCTTGATAAGCAGCGTCCCCCACTCACTCACTTATCCTTGCACTAACAAGGCAGCGTTACCCCACTCACCTTCAATTTATTGAATTATACCACCATCCAAATAAGCAGCTCAGCTTGCTTATTAACTTGTCCACCAGAACAACTGCTCACTTTCCTTCTACACTTATTGAATTGCACATCCATCACCAGAGGGGGAGCAGAAGAGGGCGAGCCTGCCCCTCTTCTCTGCCCACCCGCCTGACCAGGCTGTTTCCCCCTCTTTTCACCAAAGCTTCCATCTTAAGGCCAAGCATCATTCAGTGTACCCATTTTCTAAACTCCAGCTAGATCATTAAGACCAGCCCTCATCTGCAAATAAACACAACAAACAGTGCCTTTCATAAGCCTCCCTCATAAACACAGAACCCAAATCCTGAACTATCCCCTAGAACACCCGCATACCTGCAATGCCAAAAAAAAACTATCCCAAACCAGTGTAAATTCAACTGTGCCTCAAAGAACCCAAATAAAGTAATATTACCCTCAACCCCCACTGTACCACTCTGAAACAACCACTGCGACAAAATTCATTACCTTCCACCTCAGTTTCCTTCAAGGCTTTGCTCACTCTAAGTGCCCTCTACACCCTCATTGCACACCACTCTAATGAACAAAACATCTCCTGTGACCAGTGTACTCAAAACAGCAGGAACAGCTATCCTGACAAATCCATCACCTTCCAACTCCACTTCCTTCTAGCCCCGAATGCTTACATCTGTAAAAGAAAGAAAACTGTGAATTCACAACACTCACCCATCAAACTTTCTTAAAGATATTAAGCCATGTCAAAAGCACCCTTTTCCTCGAACTGCCCCCCATTACACTGTCCTATCTCCCTTACCTCAACCCAACCCCACCTTACCTGCATAATATTATTTCACAGTCAAAACAAAACATATAACAAAATCAATAACCCACATTAGGCACCAGAAGTAAAATGATACCAACTGAAGATGTTACAAGTAATCACTGTAGAAAGATAAGATAAATATAAATATACCTTACCTGCATTACCTATTGATTTCCATATGAGCAATCTAGTAGTCTGCTGAACATTTATGTGACCAACACTACAAAACTATCCCCACAGATCCCTGCAAAATGTGGTAAGAGCTGTTCACTCGCAGTTGCCATATATAGTAAAAGAAAACAAATTTTACCTACTGCCTTGCAATTTAATCTACCAATGCAGACTGTATGACAGCCACTTGTGTAGACAAGAATAACTACAAAACCCCCAACTAAACTGAGTAACATGAAACATTTACATAGCAACAGCCCACATAACCATGAAGGACCATCCTCTTCCATAACCAATGGAATACATATAACCCTAAATTAACAAAATACATATAACCCTAAATTAACTCCCTACTACCCCAAA
Organism: Protopterus annectens; assembly: GCF_019279795.1. NCBI lineage: Eukaryota > Metazoa > Chordata > Ceratodontiformes > Protopteridae > Protopterus > Protopterus annectens. The sequence continues at coordinate 329,294,776 of NC_056735.1, forward strand.
ACTGCCTGTCCACCCATTTCCACTGCCTCTATTCCTACAATGCTGCCCCAGTGGTCCAAAATAATGGTTAACAGTACTAAAGTCACACAGTACACCGCCACCAAAGACAACTTACTTAACAGCCTAAACTAAACAATTAAGATCCTTCCTTCAAACTCCCTTCTTGCCAGCCTACCATCTGATAAATCCCCACAATACCTCAATCCCCAAATTCACAGTTGCCTCCATAATTAATAGCAAATACCCTGAAAACAACCCTATCTATGTGCTCAAACCCCAACCGTTAACTGCCACACTCCAATCTACCAGAAAGCCCAGCCTATTAAACCTTACACAATGGCACTCAATAAATCCCACGCAAACCAATAAAACTGCCTGATATACAGGACTGAAGAGCTACAAGCATTAATAACCCCTCCTTGTCCTTCGCTTACTGCAACCATGCTAGCTGTCAAAGTATCAAAATCCTCAGCTGAACCCATCGTCAAATCCTATACCCAAGAAACATAGAACCCCACTCCCATGCCCCCAGAAGATGACTCAAACATGTTACCCTAATTGCATCCTTTACAGCCACCCCAACTCCCCTTGAACTGCCATTCCTACTTCACCCTGCCTGTAAGTTAACTTGAATCACCTTTCCACACCTTGGCAAAAATCTGACATGTCAAGTTAAGTAACTACCGAAATAGGCTTAGCAAACATCACCTCTCAAGAGTGCTTATACAATCTACCCACTGATGGTCATCTGAGCTTCCCATCTGGAAAATAAAAGAAAATTTAATAGCTGAGCACATTAACTCCTTCACCGTAGATGCTGCTAGGTGCCACCTTGCTCATGAATTTCACCCCTATGATCCTAAAGACTCCCCAAAAATGTAGCAATAACCAATTTCCGAACCATACTATTCATTTAAACCAAGAAAACTAGACAAAGTCACACACAAGGATAGAACAAATGGCTTATCAGGGATAACTTCCATCTATTGCTCTCAAAAACCTAAAAGTTTGGACTTGCGATAGCATGAATTCCCCGGAAGGTATGAAGTCACAAATTGACCAAAGTGCCATGTTATGGAATAGACCCAGAATGATGAAGTGGGAAATGCCAGAATTAAGTGCACCTCATATTAAGTGACATTAAGAATTACATAGCTAAATCATATTACTTCATTAAAAGATCTTCTTTATAGTAAACCCACATATTTAACCACCCCATGACCCACCCAGTTGAAGTTGTCAGCAAACCATTAGTACACATTCCACCATTTGCTCATTTGTTCCACACCATGAGGGCTAACACAACTATCAAAACATGCAGAAATGACAATTTTTTTTTTGAATAGGTAACACTCTAAGCAGTATCCAAATTTTGTTTACATGAGAGAAAAGAATTAATGAAGGCAAAGATATTTTGCCCAGGATCCCTTCACTATGCTTTTCATACAAATGAAAGTAATGAAGTCTTAAAGCAGCAATAAGAACAGAAATGTGTAATAACAAAATCTGAAAACTAAATAAAAACATTGACTAAACCCATAAAACATAAATCCAGCCTGACCTGCCTTAAAGAAACCATCCACAGTGAGATACCGACCCCATTAAGCAACATGTGGTCCGGGCTATCAAGGGCAATACAATGTAATTCCAATCCTTCACCACACATGTACAAGCCTCTCCCCCCTACCAGCAGCTGTTATTATGTCAACTCACAACCTGCGAACCACCACTATTCAATACACCACCCTCTGAATCACCCAAACGACCTCACACTCTTCACTACAAATGACAAACAGCCATATGCCACCCCTTCCTGCTTATATTCATGTAATCTTTATCCAAGACCAATCTTGTCTTCCCACTGAAGCCATGGACTTAGGCCTATCTGCCACAATGTCTTCCCGGAGCTAGTGAATACCTTTGATAACAGTTCACTATAAAGGTAATACCCACCAGTTTACCCCGTTCAAAATTAATTCCTATGTTATCCCTGGCATAACCAACTAGCTCACTGATTCCAGGACCTAGTGAATGCATTTGTGTATAGGTCTCATAAGTCTGCCCTATGTAATCTTTATACAGGGGCACCTAGACCATACCCTACAGTACTCTGATAACAATCCTATTTCTACATGGTTTAAATTCAAATCCAGTTGAACTTACATGATTGATATGTTAAATACCGTAACCACCTACAAGCCCCATAATGAACATTATGCAAATATAACACTAAACATATCGAGGGGGAAAAAAAGGAGGCTCACAGTACAGCTGCTTATGACCAATGGTAGGCATGCTTCCTTTACCTCCACATATGTTTCCAAGCAAGTTACGTAATGGGATCCATTCAAATAATTTTGTTTGACCTGCAACCTGTTTTTTTTTTTCTAAACATCTTGCCCTCCATGCTCACCAGCCTGCCCAGCAACTGAGCACAAGATACTCTAAAACAAGTCACCAATTCACAGTTTTGGAATCAAGCCTAACAGATTCCATACCTCTCATATTCAATCCTTTTGTTCCCTAGAGCTCCTTTCTCTCTCCCTCTACTAATTTTTTGTGCATCTCTGGCTGCTGCTCTTGGAAAATTTCCTGTAAAATAAAACACAATAACTAATTTAGCTCAGCTGAGAGTGTTCACCTCAGATGGCCATAAAGTTGAGCTCTGGTGACTGCAATTAAATGTAAAACATTTCAACAAAGTCAAGAGATTTCAGTTTCTTAAGGTTTGCAATTTTTTGATTCTATCACCTCCATTTTTGATATTTATAAGCTGTGATCTTCAGAGCCTACACTTCTTGCTGTCTATGAAGTGGTATCTACTCCTGCAACATTTTTGTTTGGCAGCATAACTACGTACAACATGGCTGACAGCAATAATTTTGACATTAGAAACTTCTCAATTGGGCCAAATCCATGAGGAACAGATTAAGATGAGAAAGCCTGGATGTTCTACCAAAAACAGCAATTTAGCTTCCTCTTCCTTAGCCCTGCCATCCCCCGTAATGGTTAAACCACAGCGCACATGTGCTGTATGCTGGGAACCTGCAAAACACCGGGGAATGATAAATACAACTCTAGCCTAACCGTGCAAGACATTTTTTTTTTCTCCTTTTCCTCCCCCCTTTTCTACAATGCAAACAGATCACCCTCGGTGACCAGATTATGTTCCAGCACGACCGTACTCCAGAATGAGAAGTGCTCACACCAACTGTACTACTTTTACTTCCCTCAGTTATTCTGTCTTCATCCATTGTTAACATTTCTACATCCTCACAACTCACAAACATATTTTGTAACCTAATACGTCCCAGCAAAAAGAACTTACCAAAATCTATTTTATACCACAGCCAAACAAACAGAAGCAATTCAGTATATAGACTCATTTTACTGCAGCAAAGAGTTGCACCCTTCTTTGACTTTACTGCATTCATAAATTCTACTCATCTGCACATGTTAATTCAGAGCAGTAGGGCAAAGGCAACTTGACATATGCAAAGACTGCAAACTGGTGTGACCACATGCAACACCACAGCCCGTGCCCATCTCACAAACAACTCCTAAATGTACTTACAAGACAAAGGTACACCAGACCAACAGCACCAAGGAAAGACCCATCCGAGCTGAACAAGAAAATACTCTCCGACCGACAAATCCACAACTCCAGATGCAGAAACAGAATCACACAACTTTCCTTTCTTAAGTTATCTGAGGCACAAATACAGCTAACGAGAATCGCTGAATGACAGAGGCATTAATCTTGACTGCCACAAACAGCCCTCATGAACTGCACCACGCTCCACAAGCCTGTCTTCTGAAAATCTGAACAGCTGAGAGATGCATCTGATCCTCCATACCTGGGATCTCCGTTTATTTTTTTTATTTATTTATTTTTTCCCCAATACCATCCAGCCCCCGCAGTACACCATGCATGTGCGGCAGCAACCTCCTTCTCCCGTTTACTTGCAGCCCATGAAAAAACAGCCATTGCAGCTTCCTCCAGTCCACAAACCACCACTGTAAGAAACCGAGCAAGAAAAGATCTCAATATCATGTTTGCAGCCAGCCAGGGCTACAGACCAAATGACCCACACAAGGGGACAAAAGGAGCCACAACCATAGCAGAAGACTGCAGAAAACAGCACCTCCATGTCAAACTCACACCCCCCCATTTTCTTTTGAAATCCCTCACTAACAGTCTGCAACCATCCAAACTACCGACCAGGGAATTGAGCTGCCCCCACCCAGGCCACCACCAACCCCCCCCCCCCCCACAACCATGCTCAAAAAAAAGAGAAGTGCAAGGCAAAATTGTGAACCGCTGAGAGGCAATCAACCCTACAGGAAAGTTGCTAAACCATCTGGTTCTTCCTTAATGGCATGGCATGATCTGTGCATATACATCTGGGAAGGCCTCACCTTTCAAAGACACCATGCAAGCAAACCCTACATACTAATAAATACATACAATATAGCTATATATCCATTAATTATACTACACGGACAGAGAAACAAAAAAGAAATCTGCATGTACAGTCTACCCTACATATACAAACCACCTATCACTGACCAGGAACCTGAGGCCCACTATCCCTATGGGCCTGTAGGTCATCTCGGGCATACACTTGCCGTAGCAAGTTCACGCCAAAATGTGACAACTATTTCAGCTACACTTGACAAAACCCTCTAATCCTCTCCTTACTCTTACTTCATTTCCTCCTAAACATCCCTCCCTCACATTTAACCCCATCCTTCCCTTATTCTTTTAATCCCTGCTAACCTATTTATCTAGCCCACACTGAAGATGTCCTAGGACAAAAAGGTCTGTTCCAAACCTCATTTATGAATATTTAAATAAATGCGTAATAATAAGAGTCATGGAAGTGAGCCATTGTTTTCTAAAATGAATGATTTGGGAGACATAAATTGAAAGGTGATTCAAACTGTAGAAACATTTAAGCATCTGGGTATATGTGTACATCCAGCTATGAGTTTTTCAAATCATATCAACCAACTGGTTAATGATAGTTATAGAACTACAGGTTGTATAAAAATATTTATAATGTCTAGGAAATCAAAAATGATGAAGTCATTGTTTGTTACATTAGACCCAAACTTGAGTATGGAATAACAATATGAAAACCTTATAAGGAAACAAGCATGTGAAATTGGAAAGTGTACAGTGGAAATATACCAACAGCATCCATGGATAAGAACATTTAAGTTATTATGCAAGACATAAATATCTGAACTTGCACATTGTCTATTATAGAGATCTAAGAGGAGATCTTATTCAAATGTATTGGGCATTTAGAGACAATTATCTCTGCGAATGTTTGGGGTTATCAAAAAGTACTAGAGAACCATCAGACAACCTATGTAGAAGATTCTACAGGAATGAGATGTACACTGGTTGGTTCTCTGAGACAGCAACGGATGCATGGAACAGGCTACCAAATTACATTAAAGCAAGTACTAGTTTATTATTAAGAACAGCCTGATCACCTCATAGGTTCATAGGTAGGTACTAGGCTATTGGCCCTAGGGCCTGTATAAGCCTAGCCAAAAAGGTACCCTGGCTTTCGCCAACCGAGAAAATTATTTTCCCGTGCCCCTGTTGAGCAGAGCCACAGAGGTGATCCCCGGGGTGAATTTCCCATCCAGTCATCAAGATTTTTCTTGAAGAGTGCTAATGAAGAGCTTTGTTTGATATAGGCAGGTAGTTTGGTCCAGAGTATGGGAAGTCTCTGGGATAGGAATCTATCCCTCCAGCATGTTCTGTTTATTGTGGTGACAAGGTTTAGGTCCCTAGAGTGTGTAGCTTGAAGGGACTGGGATTTCTTTAAGTGGAGCATGTCCAACAGCTCTGGGTTTAACATAGCTTTGTATGCTAGGCAGAGATCACCTCTGAATAGGCGATATGTGATGGATTAAAGCTGGAGTTTTTTGAGACAGTCTGCATAGGGCATCTGTTTGAGGCTGGTAATCCTCTTTGTGAGGTATTTCTGTGGCCTTTCCAGTTGTTGTAGATGTCTTGTGAGGTACATACCAAAAGGGGCATTGTACTCTATAATGGGTCTAATGAGTGATGAGTAGACGGGAACAATGACCTCTTTTTTTCCTGGATGAGAAACCTTTTGTGATGAGGTGTGCCACATAGAAGTATTTCCTGACTACTGTGGCAATGTGATTATCAAAGGAGAGACTACTGTCCACCTGTTTCCCAAGGTGTCTTATCACACTTTCGGTTAAGTAGACTACCACCTATGTGGTAGCTCATGGGTACAGAGTTTTTACCAAAGGGGATGACAATGCACTTTATGGCATTAAGCTTGAGGCCATGGCTTTGACATCAGACATGTGTCTCAGTGAGGCCCTTTTGTAGGATGTCCACATCGTTAGGAGTTTCGATTATGGCTCCTAGTTTGCAGTCATCTGTAAACTTCATTAGCCAAAAGCCTTCTGTGGTAGCCTGTACTTCAGATAAGTAGATACCAAACAGGAGAGGTCCCAGGACTGAACCCTGTGGTACTCCACTTGTCACTGGTCTGAAGTTGGATTTGAAGTCTGCTACTCTCACAGTGTGGGTTCTGTCAGCGAGCCAGTTGGCAACCCATCTTGTGACATAGGGATTTATACCTAATTTAGTGAGTTTATCTATAATTCTAGAGTGGGGGAGGGTGTCAAAAGCCCTGGTGAGAGCTTGATAGGCTGTGTGAACCACCTTACCCTTGTCTACAGCTTTGGTGACTGCTTCAAAGAAGTCTATCAGGTTTAGGAGATATGATCTGCCTTTTACAAACCCAAACTGGGTGGGGTACAGAGTTTGGAGATTACCAATGTCTTTGTTTATAAGTTCCATGATGATACATTGAATGGCCTTGCAGACCAGGCTCATTAGGCTAATGGGGCGGTAGTTCCTGGGGTCTGTGGTGGCTCCCCCTTTGTGGAGTGGGATAACCATCGCTATGCGCCATTCAGTGGTCACAAAGCCTGAGGTGAGGTTATGATTAAACATGGTGCTTAGGTGGGGTGCCAGTTCATTCTGTAGTTCATGTAGAACTCAGCCTGGGATGTTGTCAGGTCCCATGGATGCTGTCTTCTTGGCCTTGGGGAATGTGTTTTTACCTGTGCAGTTGTGATTACAGGAACTTTGCATTCTTCCAGGATAGAGATGGGCCCTTTAATGGGTGAGAGGGGGGTAAAGTTAGCACTGAACCTATCTGCCAGGATGTTGGCAATATCAGTTGGTTCTGTATATTTAGTACTATTGTGCTGTAACTCAGAGCAGATCTGAGTGTTGTCATTGAGATTCTTGACATAGCTATAGAATGCTTTGTGGTTGTCTTTAGAATCAGTGGTGATTTTGTTTTCATAACTAGCTTTGGAGGATTTTGTGAGGGATCTCAGCTTCTTACTGAGGCTGACTAGGGAGTTCCTCCAATAATGGGAGTTTACTCTTTTTTGCAACAGTTTCTTCCTTCTGTTGTAGAGTTTATTTATGGCAGGGGACCACCAGATTGGCTTCCTTTTTTTGGAGGATAGCATCTTGTTTCTGTTAGGGATAGCACAATCCATGCACTTGTGTAAGTGCTTATAAAGTGCATTTGTGTAGGATTCAGCAGTCGTACCTCTATTGTCCATCTGCATGGGTGTTGTGAAGTTTGTCACTTCTGTCTTAAGAAGTGTGACATTGGCTATGGAGACATTTTTTAAGGTGGTTTCCCTAATGACGAGTGAGGGCAGAATGTGGATGTCTAGGGTGATTAGCTTGTGGTCGGATCTGACCAATGAGGAATTGACCTCTGGTGTGGAACACTGGTCACCATGTTGGTAATGACCAGGTCTAGGATACTGCTGCTCCTGGTGGGGGTGTGGATAAGTTGATCCAAGGCATTGGAATTTATGAATTCAGAAAACGCTGAGCAAAAGAGTTGGTACATGAGTAGTTTTCCCAGTTAATGGTGGGGAAGTTGAAATCACCCAATATTAGAGTGTTGGGTTGTACCCTAATATTTTCCAGTGTATCCAGAAATAAGGAGTGGGAATCCTGGTGCATGGTGGGGAATCTGTAGCAAATTACAATTTGGACTGCGCTCTTGCCCAGAGTTAGTTGCACTTGGATAATCTTGGATTCATTATGCTGAGTAACTAGCCTGGAGGTGTGGATATCCTTAATGAATATGGACACGTCTCCACCTTTAGTGTTTCACTCAAGGTCAGGTGACCGAAAGGTGTGGTATGAATTATAGTCTGGTAATGCAGAGGTGCTCTTTGGAGCCTTAAACCAGGTATCTGTCACTGCACAGATGTCAATGTTCTCCATTTTAAGGAGTGCCTCGAGTGAATGTATTTTGAGGTTTAGACTTCTAGCATTGAGTAGCAGTATCCTCAGATTTTGCTTGCTTGTACCTGTTAAGGTGGTGAATTTGTCATTTGAACCTTGCCTAAAAAGACACTATAGGGGTGGCAAGAGCCTTAGCCAGTATCTTAAATCCCAAGGGTGACAGATGCAGGCCATCTCTGGCAAAGCATAGTGGTCTGTCGATCATGTCATCCCAGGCAGACAGATACTGGATCCCCTTAGAATGACTCCAGAAGCTTAGCCAATTGTTGAAGTCAATCATTTTGTCCTTGTACTGTGGTATCATTCTGGGTGATGGCAGGATGCTACTCAGGGCTAAGGTCATACCTGCCTGGGATACAAGATCGGAGAGGTCCTCCATGTCTCTTTTCATGTAGTCCAGGGAGATATGTTTCAGGTCATTCACACCAACATGGACAATGACAGAGTCGTATTTGTACTTGTTGTGGAGTGACCTGATTTCGTGCATTATGTGGCATATCCTGCCACCTGACAGGCAGCTGACAGTAACTTTCTCCTTGTTTAGCCTGGTCAGTGGAACATCAGTGTGCCTGACTATAGAGTCACCTATGACTAGAGTGTTGATTACATTGTTATGCCTTATGGGCTGTGATTGAGCGGCACACTGAGTTTGTGGGCTATGTGTCATTTGGGTTGTGTTGGGGGGGTGGAGGACGCTTGCGTTTCTGCCTTGGAGGTCTCTGTTGCTTGAGCAGATTTTTATTGAGAGCCTCCACAAATGTAGGTGCGTGTGTTGTGTTTCTATGCATCTGTTTTGATGGTGTAGATTTTGAGGGACTATGTGATGAGTGTGGTGTGATACAAGTGTTTACCTTCTCCTCTTGACTGTCTAATTCAGGCTTGGGTGAAGAGAGCTTTGCTTCCAGTTAGGCTATATAAGTGCATCTCTCACAGGTTGTAGTGTTAGGTTGTAGGAGGAGAGAGCTGTCTGTGTACATGAGATAATTGCTGCATTGCCCCAAGATGCCCTGATTCATCAGGTAGACAGGAGAAAACACTGGAAGCTGACCCTTAGACATGCCTGGATAGGTGCTTATTTATTAAGTACTAAAAACTGTTTTCCTCTAGACAAGTGAGGAAAGTTGAGTGCTGTAGTAATTTGTAGCTTGTTTAGTGCTTACAATGAGTTCTGAACAAGTGCTAAGCTTAAAGAAACATATTTGAGCGCTAAAACTAAAAACCTGTCTAGTTCTATGGGAAATTTGAAGAGAAGGCTTTATGGCACTGGAAATAATTTAACCCTAGCTAAGCGGTGATGGATAAAGTGTATTTTTTTTACTATAACAGTAGCAAATGAGCAAACTGATTTAAACAAATTAACCAATTAACCAATAAAAAGCTAAAAACTAAGCCCCGTTCCAGCAGTCTTCGATCAGACAAGTTCTACCTGCACACTCCTGCCACTAGGGTGCAGGGGAACCTTCTCCAAGAAAAAGATGATCTGGATTAGTGCTCAGGTTATACAACCAAAGCTAGATTCAGCAAGTCTGAATTTAGTCTATGCTAAAGAAAACAAGACGTACCAATTTCAGAAAGAAACAGTTCAAATAAGCAGGCACAATAAGTCTTTAACCAGAAACTCCCCAGCTCAGAAGGGCAGAATCTACCCTCCCCACCCACAAGAGTGCAGACCACACCTTCTTAATGTAAAATAACTGGCCCAAAGCCCAAGTGCTTAAACCAGAACTAATACACTTTTAGAATAACAGACACTAACCCTTCAATCAGCAACTCCCAACTTAGGTAAGCTACCTGTCCTGCCACAACAGTGCAGACCACAAACCTTCTTAATGTAAAATAACTGGTCTGAAGTCTAAGTGCTTCAACCAAAGGCTTAGAATAACAGTTACAATTTAATCAGGCTACTAACAAGCAATAATAAATGCAGCAGAATAAATGCAATTAAGTACTTTTAAGAACAAGTAGCAAAAGCAAAATAAAGTAAGAAAGTAGGAAGAAACACAAATACAGTAAAAGCAGATGAATAAAGTGCAATTTTTATATAACAATAGAAAACAAGCAAAAACATTTAAACAAATTACCCAGTTAACGAGTAAAAAAAGCTCAAAACTGAGCCCTGTTTTAGCAGTCTTCAATCAGACAAGTTCTAACTGCACACTCCTGCCACTAGGGTGCAGGGGAACCTTCTCCAAAAATGATGGCCTGGATTAGTGCTCAAGTTATACAAACAAAGCTAGATTCAGGATGTCTGAATCTAGTATATGCTACAGCAAACAAGGAGCACCAATTTCAGAAACAAACAGTTCAAATAAACAGGCACAATAAGCCTTTAACCAGAAATTCCCAGCTCAGAAGGGCAGAATCTAGCCTCCCCTCCCACAAGAGTGCAGACCACAAACCTTCTTAATGAAAAAAAAAATGGCCTGAAGCCCAAGTGCTTTGACCAGAGCTAATACACTTTTAGAATAACAGACACTGAGCCTTCAATCAGCAATTCCCAACTTAGAAGGATGTAAACTACCTGCCGTGCCACAACAGTGCAGACCACAAACATTCTTAACATAAAACAACTGGTCTGGAGCCCAAGTGCTTAAACCAAAAGGCTTAGAATAACAGTTACAATTTAATTAGGCTACTACCAAGCAGTAATAATTGGAGCAGAATAAATACAACTGAGTACTTTTAAGAAGATGCAAAAGCAAAATAAAGTGCATTTTTTTAAATAAAGTGCAAGGAAAGAGGAAGAAGGAGCAGAAGAAAAATTCAAGGTTAAGAACCTAAGTGGGTTGGTCTTCTCAAATGTTCTCTCTGTATTAAGCAGAGTGAACACCAGACTGGAAGGGGTTGCCCAGATCAAATTTTCAGTAGGAGTGGGCAACTGCAAAGCCACCAACTATAACAACACCATAAGAATAGGGTGGGAAAACCCAGTTTCAAGACAGATGAGAAACAGAAAACAATGCCAGAAAATACATAAAATAATTCAGTCAGGCAAAATTAAGACAATGCAGATTGTTTGAGAATCACACACCAGCCAGAACACCAGGAGTTTCCAACAGTGTATACAGGAATTTACAAACAGAAAGTATTTTTAAATCAGCAAGCCTTGAAGCAATCAGCTAACACAAAAGCTGTTAGACCAGTTTTCTAAACTTCACCACAGGAGTAGGGGGGAAGCAGTTTCAGGACAGATGAGAAACAGAAAACAATGCCAGAAAATATATAAAATAATTAAGTCAGGCAAAATTAAGACAACGCAGAACTCTGAAAGGTTAAAATGCCATGAAATATACTTATCAATCAGTGATATATTTCCAGATTGTTTGAGAATCACACACCAGACAAAACCAGGAGTTTCCAACAGTGTATCCTATTATGGGAACAAGTGTTTTGGTATATTGGCAGGCTAGAAGGGCATTAATTCCTTGCTTGAAATATTTGTATGTATGTATGTATGTATGAATAGTCTATTAGTTATGAATGTCAATTGCTAGTGTTTTTATGTGACAAAGTTACAGTGCACAGTGATAAGCAGTATATTACGTTGTATGTTCTGTGTCATAACATTTGTCATTGAAGTACCAGGTTTTCTGTATTCTGCTCATGCTTTAAGCAGCTGTCCAACTTCATGGACAATCCCTTTTGACCTTCCTCGCTCCTGTATTCTGCACTGCTGTCATTTGTCCATTTCAAACACAAAGTTGCTGAAGGTACATTCATGAAAGGGTTAAGAACACATGTTATGTAAAAGAGTTTGTACTGCATAATTCAGTAGTTCTTGCTTCACCTCTGTGTACCAGATGCCAGTAACTCTGCATCAAAGATTCCATCTTGGAAACAGAAATTTGCATTGACATAAATTGATGAAATTGTTTCTGCCATTTATCTTCCTATAAATGAAGAATAAGAACATCATTTCTGTGACAAAAATGATTTCCTGTTATATTATTTTATTGTTATCCAAATAGAATTACAATTTTTAACAAAGCATAAGTCTTGAAACATAACATTTACAGAAAGTTAGAGGTAGAAGATAAATACAATAATGATATTAAAACAAGTATAAAATTCAACTATTTGCAAATGTGTCTAATTACCTCGAAGGAAGCAGTTGCACAAAAAAAAAAGATTTGATAGTAGTTAAGGGAAAGCAAGCATCTGCTTTTTAAGTTTATGCTCCTAACATTGTTATAAGCATACAGTTCAATATGTATGTTAATCTGTACAAGAACAACATCATTGATGTTTTCATAAGAAAGTGGTAAGAAGTGGAAAATGCTTCATTTTAATGTTTATTTTAAAATAAAGTTAATGTTTAGCAGAAACTATTCAAAATATAATCTTAAGTTTTATTTTTTTGTTACATTTTCAATAGTGATGCTATAAATTTTGTGACATGTTGACAGGTTTGGGACAGGTAGATGAGTATGAGTGTTTCACTAAGATGTCATTTGTCCTCAGAGGTGCAACATTGTTTGACTTTGTGGCTGACTTTGTGTCAGATGATTATTTTAAATTCACTTAAGGGAATTGAAGAAGACATACTGTGTGCTGTCTGTACATTATCTGTAGTGAAAGAATAGGACACATTTCAGTAATATCAAAGTCTAAACAAGGGCTTTATGTTCCTTCATACAGCTATGGCACCTCTATGCTACACTGAGTGAAAAACAGTGACAAGCAAGAAAGAGACATCTCCAAAAAATGAATGTTCATTGCATGCCATTTTGCACTTCTTTAGAACAGTGGCTGCAACATTATTAATTCTCATTCCCCTAAAACTAACGTTTCCCTAAATCAGGTTTAACTTAAATGTCTGTCAGCATTGTGGGCAGCTAAAATTTTACTTCCCATGCAGTTTCTCTCAGTATGCTGAAAATTACCAGCTGAGAATTTCTATGACATTGTATCTCTGACTTTGTGAAAAAGAATACATATATTCAAAGGAGAGAGAGAGAGAGAAGAACTATTGAAATAGACTCTTGAAATTCATTAGGTTTCTTCTAAAATATGTGTAGTAAAGGAATTTCTTAAAAGAATGTTTTGCACTGTTTCATTTTGCTTGAAACACTAACGATTAATTATAAACTATGTTTCTCCTTCAAGTGTGCCACAGTATGTAGATGGAAATGCTCATTCAGCCATTTGAGACATTCTTTTACAGATCAGAAAATCATATGAAAATAATGTGAAGGAACTTGAACCATGGCATAGAGAAAAAAAATCCTGGGTGCAACCTAGACAACCCTTATTGATAAGGTCACTTGAAGAGGTGGGCTGAGGGATAGAACTGAGCATCCATTGTTGGATCACCCCTTCCCAGGGCAGGGAGGCAGCTCTGGCACTAAACTGGGGTGACAGCTAGAGGAAGCATCCATGAAGCATAAGCCTGCTGAGCACACAAATCCTCTGTGGGCTAAGCAATTAGCAAGTCAAATGAAGAGTGTGTGCATGAAGGCACAAAAACTTCTCCGAGATCAGTTAACTATAGGAGTGATCAAGGTTGTTGCCAAAGGAGTTAGGAGTTCTAGGACAGTACACGGATGGTGATCTGAAGCTGAGGAACCAATAAGCCATATAGGTCTTGCCCCTGGTAGAGGATGGGCCTAACTAATGTTTTGAATGGGTAAGCCGATAAGCTCATTAGCAGGAAATTAATGAGTTGGAGGACATATTATTTTCATGCCAGTGAATCAAGGTGACCCCAAGAATTGTTTAATGAAATGTCACCTAAATTGTTCCTTTCACAGATCGCCTGTGCTACCAAAGACATTGTGCATTCATAGCTTACAGTGGCTGACATTACCCCTGCCAAAACACTGTCAGTTACCTTCACAAAAATACATAAACAAATACATTGAACTATAATCTAAATCTGCATTTTCTTAGAATATTTTATTCATGTAATTACGATCAAAGCAGTTTTGCAATGTAAAGCTAAGTGAAAAATGCAGCATAGTCTTGTGTATTTAAGGTATACCACGCCATACATACTAATGAGTAATCCTTTACATAAATCCAACCAATTCTGCCTTAAGGTGTAACATTTGCTGCAGCCAGATAGCCATGCTGCTTCAAGTTATGCCTTCTAACAGGCACAGTTCTACATCCCTTCCAACTCAGTGGGTGGTTTGATATCATTTTTTTGCAGCCATTTAGATGTCATTCACCATGACCTCAGAAAATAGCTTCTATGTCTAATCCGTCACTTCAAGAGCAACTGCAGCTGCTGTCCTTCCAGCTTGTCAGTAGCTCTCAGGCCATTCCACAGAACCTCAGACGATATTTCTTTTTCATGGATAATTTTCACCACTAGTGTCAAACACCCACTATAGCTACTATCAGAGCAGAGCTCCTTGTTGCAGCCCCAGTTATTAAAGTGTTCTATGTTTACTGGCCACCCCTGCCATAATGAAGAATTTGGAGAGGGACTATAAAACATCATACATAGAAGCATCTATTTGGGATTCTCAGGTTACATCTGTCATTTTCTTAATCTGTCAAGCTACTTCTAAAGCCATCTAATTGACCTTATGCCCAGTCATTGAGCTTTCATGCAGTGGACCAGTCACATATAATTTCAGAAAGTTTTAAGTCAGTCATACGTATTTTGATAAACATGAGATCTGATGGATTGGTTAACAAACTGAAACATCCCTGCACCATTTACATTCGTTGTCCACTCATTATGAAAACATTTCTAAAACTCACAAAAAACTCAAAATCTGTACTTTCTGTGTGAGAATATTCCTGTCTTAAGGTATGTGTCCAAAACTCATGAGACAGGATACTAAGGCTATTTATTGCACAATTAGATTAGGTAAAAGAACTACAATGGCACATGCACACATATATCTCTAGCCAGGGCTGGTAGAAGAAAAACATGAAGATGCTTAATCCACCTGGTGGTTCCAGTAGACACACAGGTGTGAGCCATTCTCCAAGGGACCTTTTTTGTTGCATGTGTAATCTAATACACTAAGGGAATGCATGAAAGATGTAGTACTCAGGGCAACAAATATTTGAGTGAAAAATAGGTAAAAAGACAGAAAAGACAATGTGGCATCACGAAAATATGACAAGTAAATGAGACGAAAATAAGGGGTTTCAAGATGTGGAAAAGTGGAAGTAGGAAAGTGGATGAAGCAGAGAACAGGGAGGCTAAAAGAAGGGCAACAGAGACAGGAAAAGTAACAAAGGTGCAAGTTAAAAGAAAGATGGTAGAGGGGATAAGGAAGGAGAGTAAATGCTTTCTTAGGTATATAACAGAAAACAGGCCTGGCCATGTTAAACAATGTAGGGTGGAAGATCACAGAAGACTTGGAAAAGCAGAGACAACAAATAGTTTATTTAATTCTTCACAAAGGAAAACAAGAAAAGGCTCCATGCATGCAAGTAGGAAGGGCAAAGAGGTGAAAATGGTAGACAGACTCCATGACAGAGTGTGTGGAGATGGAGAGGAAATTGGCTGCCTTTAGGTTAAATAAAGTGCAAGGACCAAATTGGAAACTTCTCCAAATCTGCAGGAATATGGTCACTGATATCTGACCACTTGATGGAAAAGCCTGCACAAAAGTGTCCAAGGACTTGAGCACAATAAGTGTGGTAGCATTGCACAGAACTGTAACTAGGTCAGTGGGTGTCAGGGACAATGAGCTCCACTTGATACTCCTTCATTAACCACGGAAAGAAAACAAATGAAAAAAGAAAAGGAAAGGAAAGGAAAGGCTACAAAACAAAGCAAGGAGCCGTTATATATCTTTATACCACTCTTTAAGGTAGAAGACCCTCCACTAAGGGAAATAGTTGTTATGGATATACATAATAGCTCTTTACTACACTGTTTCAAGCAAACACCTTAACTTTACGCAAGAGCTACACTAGCTGCTTGCTACAGTTCCATGATTATGTACTTATACCATGTAACTCACTGACATTTTGAACAGCTGTGCTCAGAATCACATTTGCTTAAATGATTTCCAATACCACTGTGACTGTGGAAGTCAAGGAGTGATTATCATCTATTATAAAATGCTAATTTTACCACCTTAAAGTAGCAACATCATTCACTGCATGACATTTAAGCAGCTGTACTCACAATCTCAGCTGGTTAAATTATTAGATACATTCCTTGCGGTGACCAATTGACTCTTCTGCAGTGTTGACAAAGACCTGTAGCAATCTACACCTGCGGCAGTTACCCTTTACCCTACCTTACTATGTTTTTGCCCTTGTATTAGGAAAAGAGGCAGGAAAATCTGAGGAATTATAGGCATGTTAGTTTAACAGTAGAGAAAGGGAAAATCACAAATAAATTACTGATTATAAGACTGCCTTAGAGAATAATAATTTTAATGAGAGCAACCAGTATGGGTTTGTAAACAGAAGGACCTGTCAATCAAATGTAAGTCAGTTTTAAGACAGGGTTACAGGTGAACCTGCCACAGGAGTACCAGTAAATGTGGTCTACCTGGACTTCAGCGATGCCTTTGAATGAAACCCAAACAATTAAATAATAGGAAAACCTAATGAGTTTAGTAAAGGACAAGACTTGAAGAGCCAGATTTTTACAAGGTTAAAAGGTAGGACATAGAGGGTCATGGTGAATGGAACAATGTGAGGAGTAAAGATAATAACTAGAAGAGCACCATGGTCTGGGCTCTAGTACACTTCAGCATTTTTATCTCAACAGGAACAGAGAACAGGATCAACCTCTATATGTGCAACAGAAGAGAATGGGGAAAGACTTATCAAGTGATAGGGCGGACACCTTTTCAGATACCCAAAGTGAGACTTTTTTGAGATGAGATGTTGCATGCCAAACCATACTCACAACCAGTGCAATGGATTTAATTTTGCCAAAATAAAAGCTCAAAGCTCACTTTTGTGCAAATTGAGTTGTCTATATTGGTAGATATCATATTAATGTGTTTCATACACAGAATCATTGTTTTATGAGGCAATTAAAAATAAGCTTCTTATACAAAGACCAATCAAATGAAACTCCAGTTGATTAATTTGGTTTTCTGTTGTCAGTTTTTGTTTCACATTATTTGGTAAAACCAAACTAGGTGGGGGGCTACGTCACCCACACCACCCAATGTTGGGGGTTGTGCCCCCCACACACCCCCAACTATATATACTAACACCAGGATCACACTACAATTTGGAAAAGGACATATACCTTTGACTTGCCTTAGAGTAATACTTGTCAGTGAAATTAGTTTTAGGTAAAATGAACTTTAGGTGATTTGGTCTCAGTGAAATAGGTGTTTGTGAAATGCCCCTGGATTCTCTATGCCTTACATGGCGTGCAAGATCGGTGCAGGAGCTCTAGCAGGCAATATCTCTGCCGTGTGATCCAGGAAAAGCCTGCAGGGGTGTGCACGAGTGCTCCTACACTAGTCCTGCATGGACTAAGCCACTGTATGCAAATCATCCCATTTGCAGGAGAAATCCATGATTTGTGATTTTGTGATTCAGGAAGCTTGCAACCAGCTGTACAGGACTAGTGCAATCTACAGAAATGTACTCAGTTAGTAACTGAGTACATTTCTGCAAACTCTAAAACGTAGCTATGACAGCTCCAAATAAAGGCCGCATATCAGTTAGTAAGCATGCCAATGGCCAAGTATAAGGCCATTGGCATTGCAAACAGGCAAAAAAATAAAAACATCAACTTTTATTATTTTTTTTAGACAATCTCTGCTGTTTAAGCATAGGGCAGCTGCACGCAAACGGGATCGGGGAAAATAACAACATAAACCTAAATTAAGCATTCAAACTAAAATCAGTATTCTGCCATGCAAGTCAATGGCAGGCTGAAGACAACATGGCCAGTGGGTAGTGGTTGCTAAGGGGGGAGGCTCAGTGTGAGACATGTAACTATGCATTAGCAGGCAATCCTATGCAAATGAGGGGAATGATAGTGAATCCCAGTTTTCCCCAGCATGCTAGTCAGGTCCCAACAGTGTAAGAGTAGGAATAGCTTGGTGCAAGCCTAGGAGTTAGCTGACATCATAGGGTGGTGTGTCAGGCATACTGTAAGTGGACTGGAGCCCAGTGGCACGGGTTTGTTCCTAGCTTTGCACAGCTAAGCTAGAGGGTGTGTCTGAATCTGCCTAGCACTCTTTACATTGCCTAAGCAGGTGTGCGCACCGTGCACTTGGTTTTAAAGGAAGAAAACAAAAGTTAAACCAGGAAATAGCAGCACTGTGCATATTTGAGCACTCTGTTTGCGCGGCGAGCCCCCGGGCTTAAACAGGAAGGCAATGGGAAGGGAAAACAGCAGTAGGAAGAAAATCAAAGTGAACTAGCATAGCTGTCAGGTGAAATGTATCAGAATCAGCCAATTACACAGGCAGCAGACCAGCCCAGCCCAGAACATTACTATAAACTATGCAAACACCTTCCCCTCTGGTTTTTCCTACTCTCTACACCACCGGTGTATACAAGTGAGGAACTTTTAACAAACAAACCTACAAAATGAGATTGGCTGCAGCAGGCAACATAGAACAACATGTACAAGAGGCTGAGGGTGGTGAGGATGTGAATGCTGCCGATCAACCCACAGTGAGGAGACGGAGAAGAGTGTACAGACCCAGGGAAATTACCAGGGACTACATGAGCTGGAGATAGTGGAGCATTATAGGGTGGACAGGGACCTCCTACAGCAAATTGTTGAGCTGTGCCAGCCATGCCTGATACACAAAATTGACTGAGGGGAACCCATCCCAATGGATACCAAGGTATGTGTAGGCCTAGGAATACTAGCCACAGGTGCCTCCCAAAGCTCAACTGGGGATATCATGGGGATCTCACAGGCATCAGCATCCAGAGTATTCCACCAGTTCCTGGATGCCATCTCAGCACATGGCCGTGAGCACGTATATTTCCTCAACACCCGTGAGGTGTTGGCCAGCAATATGTGTCTCTTCCACCAAATAGCAGACTGCCCTGAGTTATTGAGTCCTATAGACTGCATGCACATATGCATCAAAGCACCACCCAGTGATCAGGGTAGGGCCTACATCAACCGCAGGAGCATCCCCTCCATCAACTGCCAGGTTGTCTGTGATGCCCAGGGCATTATAATGAATGTGTGTGCTGGCTGTCACGATTCCCACATTTGGCATCTGATGCAGCTGTACCAGAGATTTGCAAATGGGGACATCCCCTACGGTCAACTAGTGGGGGATGCTGGTTACACACTGGAGCCATGGCTGATGACACCCATCAGAAATACACACACACCTGAACAAGAATGCCATAATGAGGCACACGCACAGACCAGACGTATAATACAGTGTGTGTTTGGGATGCTCAAGTCACGGTTCTGGTGTCTGGACACATCCGGTGGAGCCTTGCAGTACTCACCAGCTACATGCACCCAAATTGTTATGGTATGTGCCATGCTACACAATATGATCCTGTGAAAAACAGCTGCAGCACGAACAGCACAGGGCAGGGCCACACAGCCCCCCACCAATGCCAAGGCCTGCACAGGCACAGAGTGACTCAGAGGAGGAACAACCTGAGCCTGCCCTGGTAGGCAGATGGAGGCATGCCCAGTATGCCGAGGTTGCGGCAAAGAGAAAAATCATAGCACATACACTGATACAGTAGGGTCCCAGGGAATGACACCTCTTTCTGACTCACACATACAGTAAAAGGGATGCCAAACATGACACTACCTGTGCTCATCCATGTATAGGGAGTGTACTATGTGCATCCGACATAGACAGCCCTCCAGCACCATGTGCAATTCTGGCACACCCACATAGACAGCCCTCCAGCACCATGCGCAATTCTGGCACACCCACAAGGTACGTCAGTCAACCTACCAATTATCAAATGGAGTAGAATGTGTTGTTACCTGTATCTATGGTATTGATGTGAGCATGCAAGGGAATTGGGTGGCTGAATATTATGGCAGCAGAAAGTAAACACCCATAGTGGCACCATGACATCTGTAACACATACTGGAGTCACCATAGTAGCCAGTACTACACAGGGTGACAAAACCACTGCAGGAAATGTGCTGGGTGACATGTGTGTCCATATGACTCACACATGTCAGTCAGTGCGGTTCACATACCCAACAACAGTCTCAGCCAGCAGGACAGGTGTAGACAAACACAAACAGAGCCTGTGCTATGGCCTCTGAATGATGGCTATGGGTAACCACCCCCCAGGCCTACGAGACAGACTACAGCCGGTCAGGCAGTGGGATGTTAGTTCTGAAGGGTAGGAAGTCAGACACTAATATGTAGGCCAACCAAAGCTAAAATCTGTAATACATTGTTATGTCTCTAGTCAGCCTGATAGGTAAGAATACAGAATGAAATGGAGTACCTGACATACCAGTACAGTCATAGCAAATGTGTACAAGTGTTAGGTGTGCCCCCCCATCATATGTAGTAATGTAATAACAGTCAGGTGTGCTCCCCCAATCCTGTGTAGAAATGTAGAAATAGACAGGTGTGCCCCCATCCTACTTAGTAATGTAATAACAGTCAGGTGTGCCTCCCAATCCTGTGTAAAAATGAAGAAATAGACAGGTGTGCCCCCCATCCTACGTAGTAATGTAATAATAGTCAGGTGTGCCCCCCCAATCCTGTGTAGAAATGTAGAAATAGACAAGTGTGCCCCCCATCCTACATAGTAATGTAATAACAGTCAGGTGTGCCCCCCATCCTGTGTAGAAATGTAGAAATAGACAGGTGTGCCCCCATCCTACTTAGTAATGTAATAACAGTCAGGTGTGCCCCCAATCCTGTGCAGAAATGTAGAAATAGACAAGTGTGCCCCCCATCCTACGTAGTAATGTAATAACAGCAGTTGTGCCCCCCCCCAATCCTGTGTAGAAATGTAGAAATTGTCAGGTATGCCCCCCATCCTATGTAGTGATGTAATAACAGTCAGGTGTACCCCCCAATCCTGTGTAGAAATGTAGAAATAGACAGGTGTGCCCCCCATCCTACATAGTAATGTAATAACAGTCAGGTGTGCCCCCAATCGTGTGTAGAAATGTAGAAATAGACAGGTGTGCCCCCCTCTATCCTATGTAGTAATGTAATAACACTCAGGTGTGCCCTCCCATACTGTGTAGTAATGTAGAAATAGTCAGGTGTGCCCCCCATCCTACGTAGTAATGTTATAACAGTCAGGTACCCACTAATCCTGTGTAGAAATGTAGAAAATTTCAGGTGTGCCCCACTCAATCCTGTGTAGAAATGTAGAAATAGTCAGGTGTGCCCCCATCCTATGTAGAAATGTAGTAACAGTCAGGTGTGCCCCCCCAATCCTGTGTAGAAATGTAGAAATAGTCAGGTGTGCCCCCCCCATCCTATGTAGAAATGTAGTAACAGTCAATGCCAAATGATCAACGGATACCCTGCAGAAACAGCATGCTACCTCTAGGTGTACAACACAAAGGTCAGCACTGCAGTACAAACTACCTGGACTCGATCCACACATTAAATATAGATGGGCATACTGGGCATGCTCACACACTTAAACACACGAAGACCATGTCTGCAAACAACAGTGGACCAGACATATCTGGCAGTCGCAGAAGCTAGTGCAGACACTCCTCAGTATGCACCACTCATGCCTTGCACACACAGTGGATAGGAATACAGACATATATGTAAGGACGACACACTATAATAAGCCAAAGGTAGATGTACATAGATATGTGGAAGAGGGTGACTGTAACAAGGAGCCATCCAGGCCTGTCCCACCCAGAACACAGCCAAAGGGCCCCAACCACATGAGGGTCAGATGTCACTCACTGCAGATACTAGCCACTGGTATCTGTCAGCATTACAGGCTATGTGGTGCACGTGCTAGCTGTGCAACATGACTGTACAAGGAAGTAGTCATCTAGCAACTGGATACATGTACCTGTGAAATATGACCCTGTGTGTACCTGCATGTGGTGTGTCAACCTCTAGATGAATGGGTTATGGCCCATGCACACACACTGCCCTCCCCATAGCCCTACTATGACAAGCCTGCTGAGGTCATCCACTGTGTAATACACCTTTGGGAGAGCTGTAGCCCAGTTATCTCTGTGGCACGTCCCATAACTGTGTACTGCTGTAGTGTGATAAACTAGTTAGGTAGGAGTTCCAATCCCAGACATGGCAACCGTGTGTGTGTGTGTGTGTGTGTGTGTGTGTGTGTGTGTGTGTGTGTGTGTGTGTGTGTGTGTGTTTGTCTGTGTAGAGAGCAATGCTTATTAGGGTAGTCACACTCCCTATGATTGAAATACTCTACTTTGGTAAGGCTGCTGATGTCATCCACCCAGACATACACCTCTGGGAAGGTAGTAGCCTAGTAATCTCTGTAGTGCATGCCATAACTGCGTACTGCTGTAGTGTGATATAGAACTCTGGTAGGGTTCAATTCCACCCATGGCAGTTGTGGATGTTATGATTGTGTTTCAATGTCTGTGTAGGGAGAAATGCATTTTAGGTTAGTCACACTCAGTACATTTCAAATGCCCTACTTTGGCAATCCTGCTGATGTCATTCAATGTGAAATACACCTTTGGGAAAGGTGTTCTCCAGTAATCCCTGTGGTATATCTTATAACAGCTTCATGCTGTAGTGTGATGTAGTCCTCTGTTAGAGTTCTATATCCACACATGTCGGTTGTGGATGTTTTGTGTGTGTTTCAATGTCTGTGTAGGGAGCAATGCATTTTAGTCTAGCCACACTCACTACAATTTGAATGCCCTTCTTTGGCAATCCTGCTGATGTTATCCAATGTGAAATACACCTTTGGGAAAGGAACTCTCCACTAATCCCCATGGTGCATCCTATAACAGCTTCATGCTGTAGTGTGATGTAGACTCCCTGTTAGGGGTTCTATACCCACACATGTTGGTTGTGGATGTTTTGTGTGTGTTTCAATGTCTGTGTAGGGAGCAGTGCATTTTAGCCTAGCCACACTCACTACAATTCGAATGCCCTACTTTGGCTTCCTGCTGATGTCATCCAATGTGAAATACACCTTTGGGGAAGGGATTTTCTAGTAATCCCTGTGGTGCATACTACAACAGCTTCATGCTGTAGTGTGATATAGACCTCTGTTAGGGGTTCTATACCCCCAAATATCGGTTGTAGATGTTTTGCGTGTTTTTCAATGTCTGTGTAGGGAGCAGTGCATTTTAGCCTAGCCACACTCACTACAATTCAAATACCCTACTTTGGCAATCCTGCTGATGTCATCCAATGTGAAATAAACCTTTGGGGAAGGCACTCTCCAGTAATCCCCATGGTGCATCCTATAACCACTTTATGCTGTAGTGTGAGATAGACCTCTGTTAGAGGTTCTATGCCCACACATGTCAGTTGTGGATGTTTTGTGTGTGTTTCAATGTCTGTGTAGGGAGCAATGCATTTTAGCCTAGCCACACTCACTACAATTTGAATGTCCTACTTTGGCAATCCTGCTTATGTCATCCAATGTGATATACACCTTTGGGAAAGGAGTACTCCAGTAATCTCTATGGTGCCTACTATAACTGCATACTGCTGTAGTGTAATACAATTGTTAGGTAAGAATTCTAATCCCAGACATGACAGGTGTGTGTCTGTGTTTGTAACTCATATCCTGTGTGGAGGTGGGGGTGAGTTTGTAACAACTGGGCCCAATGTGGAGCGGGTTTTTCAAATTTCTTATATGGTGGCCCTAGTATATATCACAATGTCCACTGTACAGGGATAACAGATGTGAAATAATCATGAGGCTGGGGTGCAAATCCATAGCCATACATGTGACATCAAGGCCAGGCAAACAAAGTTAGCAACCCTAGTATTAGCCAGAGAACACTGTCAACCCATGTCTCATACACACACACAAACACACACACACACTTGCCTAGGTAACAGCCGCTATGTTGGTAGTACACTACATATTGTCCACTGATAGTAACTATGGAGTGATTGCAGTGTCCTACAGAGGGCATGGCACCCTGTCCATCTGTCCAATAGGCATGTACATGCAGACAGTGCACCTTCCCCATGTTCCCCACTGGACACCTGGAACACCTGTGGTGCCATAAAATGTGACCCACAAAGAACATACCATGCCTGAAAACATGCCCTATATGGACAGATGCCACTGACACCATGGAATGCTATTAACATGCTATCAATGTAGGTGCAGGGTAAACCTGCTGTCCATTACCAGTTCCCGCTACATGAGGCCAGGACTGGCACATCTGATGATAATCTGTGTACACAACATGAGCCAGACACCCCAGGTACAATTCCACATGTCACTGTACATGCATGTGGGAGGTGTGCACATCAGAGACATCATCCATGTCATGGACTAAGGAACACATACATTGCAAGCAATGCACAGCATTGGCCACGCCAGTAGTTGCCCAGGTGACTGGATAGTGAATACAATACCCACCTGTGTGTGCAAATCCAGGAACTACAGCCCTGAGCCACAATGCAGACCATTGTCATGTGGTCTGATGCCAAGGTATACCCATCACCTAGCCAAGTATAGCCGTTTGGCACAGTTGACCACTACACACCTGTGAAGCAATGCACCCATGCATGTCAATACTGGCACCCTGTGTGTGTGTGTGTGTGTGTGTGTGTGTGTGTGTGTGTGTGTGTGTGTGTGTGTGTGTGCATGTGTGTTGTGTATGATGCGTATGTTCAAAATCACACTCACTACAACCCCCACAGGCATACTGAAGCATGCTGTCTGATGTCAGACACCTCCACATACCCTTTGCCCATATAACCTCCCTATGACCCCATGGTGCATGTTGATACCTGCACAGTAATGTGTTGTGGCAATCTCACTAGTGATGAGTTGTATGCCTGGCCCTGCCAAGTGTGTCAATGTGTGTGCATCCCTGTGAGTGTCTGTGTTGATAATGGCACCTGTTCATGCAGACAGGCACATGTACTACACCTACCACAAAGTTACCATATCTCTGTTGCAGATGTCACTCACCGTCACATATACATTCTGAGGGGTCCACCACATGTAACCTATGTGGCGCATTCAATAATTGCATAGAAATGTGATAGCACTGCATAGTCATCAGGGGTTTGATACCCTGTGCTGGTAGGTGTGTGACAAACATGCTTAAGTTTTACTCTCCCACCCCTCTCTGACTTGTCTTTGCCTCTGTCTGCCTCTCTCACTCCCTCTCTGGTGGATGTGAAGACCTACACCTGCTTTGCTTAGGCAGCAGCATGTGTATTTTAAGTGATGCTCATGATCAGCTGATGGCCTCTGAATGAATTGAAGTCCTCCCCTAGCTGATTTCATGTGGAACAGCTGTATAGCCAATTGCATGGAAACACACTCCAATATCTAGGAACATCATGTTGGTGTTGGGCCTTTTCATTCACTGTGAGCAGGAACTCAATCTGTTGTTTGGCAAACAGCAACTCAGATGTATTGGGGATTTAACTCTAACAACATACACTGTGAAAACAGGGCAATACACAGGAGGGGGATGTGCCTGACCTGATGACAGACTGTAAGTGCTGCTATACTGCATTTGAAGTAATGTTGGTTTAACAGGGTGTATGTGTATATGGCTGTCCTACATGTTTTAATACTTGCCATGTCAGTACTATGTTTATGAGGAATCCCCATCTGTAGGGTCATCTGCAGACTGGGCAGTGTGTGGTGCCTTTGGTTTCATGTGTTACCCACAGAGTATCTGTGAACTGTAGAAGGTAGTGTGAGGATTGCAGTCTGTAGCTGGTGAAAGCCGTGACAGTTACTGACTTCATATCCCTCATAAGACATATGTTGCAACTAACCCTTTTACAACAGCAAATGTATGAGGTTATCACAGCAACATGTCAATATTGGCCCTGTGTATGTGCTTCCAGCCACAATTCTGTCAACCTTTATACATATGTCATGCATTAAGAGGTGCATATGTGCTGTACACCATAATTAGTGTCATCATATCTGATAACAAGCCAGTGAAATATCAGACTGCTACACATGTTATGTACAGTAGGGGTTGTATTTGATGACATAACCTGGACATTCTGTGATTGTTGTATAGTACTGAGGTCTGTGTACTTATGGTGAATGTTGACAGTGTGTGCATTGTTAATATATACTTTGGCCTGCGTACAGACTGTGGTAGACATAATTCTTTTTGGTCCCATCCCATCTGATGTTACTTGCTGCTCCACTGTATGTTACTGTATTAGATTACATGTTTGTTAGGCCATACACACACATGTCCCATAGCACAGACAGGCATAAGACCACACTGTGTAGTGGCCCACTATATGTAGGGTTAGTGTGTGAGTGGCACATATGAGGATGGTGTTGAACAGATAGTCCATGGACTGTAATACTATGCTAGCTTACCATATGTGGCCATGGCTTTGTTCACATTGGTTGTGGTTATGCACTTTCACACAGGTGTATCTTACCCTGTGCTGTGGCATGCCTGTAGAGCCTGCTATATATGCAGATACATGTGCATTTCCCCATAGGAGATGTAGGCCAGTGTTGAGTCAGTCTGCCTATAGCCTGCACAGTGCTTTGTTACATGCCTAGCAGCTTAGTGTAATTACCCAGTGAGATGTCATGTCCAGATACTTGCCAGATGTACTGCTGCTGGGCCACCCTTAACAGTCATGTATGTCAGACAGAGCAGTGGGATGCTGTACAGATGTATGTCAATATCTAGTGGGTAATATGTGGCCATGGCACCTCTGTACCAGCAGTTATTATGTGTCAGGACAGACAGGGGTGTGTGAATGCATAACCTATGGAGGCAAATGTATACCAGTCGTTATGTGTTATACCTATCTATATGCCTGTTAACATCCATATTGTCAGGCTTGGTCCACATGTTTTGCACTAAGGGGTTCTGTGTATACCTCTGGACTGTACAGAGTGTGTCAGAATGTCCACATATATTGGCCAACATCTCTGCTGTAGTCCACAGGAGCATTACGTGCTAGCAGTGCTACTGTACTATGATGTCCTTAGGATGTCTGTCAGTAGCCAATGGCGAACATGTGAAAAGCAGATGTGACCTCCCATACACACCATGTCTGTGAAGACAATCCCTATTACAGTAGCAATAATCTACTAATATACCTGTTATACATACCTGACATCCCCTTGCGCTACAAAGTTGGGACTATAGGGGTTGAGGTAGGGCTACACTCCATGTTCAGGACATATGGTGAAAATATATGTACATATAACTATCCAGATATCTATATAGATAATTACACATATACATATCGACAGATATAGATGGGTATGTATATGTACATAGATATACATATACACACCCAGATATATATATACAGAGCAATATATGTCTACACATATACAGATAGTGATACATATGCACATATATGTATGGATATCTACATATATATTGACAGTAGTAGGTATATCAGACTAGATATGTATGCACATATCGTTAATAGATATCTACATATATACCAACAGAACTAGGCATATCTGTACACATAGGATGTGCATACATATATAGCTATATGCACATATATCTATATACATATACATATATCTATATATACACATATGTATATAAACATATATGTATATAAACATATATATATATATATATATATATATATATATATATATATATACATATGTAAATACAAAGAGATGTACACATGGTCATATATATGTAGCACTATGCAGATGTGTATACAGACATATATATGAATATACATGTGTATGTACATGTAGACATATATAGACCTATTATATGTATACAGCCATATTCCTGTCATGAGTAAACATCACTGTTGTGTATACCCTCCCACGTGTATCTCACCGTATGTATCTGCTATGTGCACATTATGATAAAAAAACATATGTGATGCAACAGTCATATTAAATAACAAGGACTACACAATTTAAGTACTACAGACAAATGTTCAATACTACTCAATATGCATATTGACAGCTATATTGGTAAAACAACAGCTGTCTTCACAGTGGTCATGGCATAGTGGTTAAGTGTTGTGACTTCAGTGCAAAGGGTCCTGGGTTCAAGAGCTGTTTGTTTTGTTGCTGGGCAGGACAAGGGCTGTCAGATACAGAGTGGTTCAGGCAGTTTTGAGCAGCTTTACGCAGGTTTGCACGAAGCAAAGCAGTGCTAAGCTATGGGTAAACATATGGGCAATTAGTGTAGGCAGTGCTTACCAGTGCGCAAATAAGCTTAGCTGTTATATTGCAGCAATGTTGATACTTGCTAAGCATAGCTTAGCCTGGTAACCAGGACACACAACCCAGTCTAATAACCTGTAATAAGTGCATGTAATGCCCTGTACAATACATGCACATATGTGCTGTCATTACAGTAGCAATGGGGTGTGAGTGTCATGTGTGGGACACAGACATATATGAGGCTTGTACAGCACTGTTATTTATGTGAATGTGTTCCATACAGGTGTAGTAGCCCAGGGTACATGCTGTCACACTGGCATGTAGAGTATCATGGCAGTACTACTGTTGACAGTGCTAACCCAGGCAAGAGCAGAGTGCTTAATGTAGTACTAACAACAGGCACACCTGCGAGCATGGCTGGACACTGAGGCCTCCCTGTTGTATCCCTGATGTGTAAGCTGTGTCACAGTATATACCCCTTACTGGTCTGTCAACAAACTCATGCTACTGCATAGCTACCTGTCAAGCTGATGACTGTCAGTCCCTGTACAGATGTGCAGATGGCAGGAATCCAGCTGGAATATGTACAGGCAACCTACGCTTGTTTGATGCCCTACTACGTGTTCAGCATGTGCATGAGATGAATATCCCTATAGTACCAATGTTGGATTATACTATGGGTTGTATCGCACTCACAGTCATTGTGTGATGGCGGGTATGGCAGAGCGTCATCATGGGTTTCAGGGAGTACAATATCCAGTGGGGGATGTGGGTGCTGTGTACACTGTTATTACACCAAGGTACACCAAGTATATGTCCCATGTACCACGTTATGGTTACCACTGTCACTATCAATCATACAGGTAACTGTTACCACAATCCAAGCCAGTTATGCATGTGATGTGTGCAGCCTACCTGTAACACATTGGAGAAATGGTCATGTTAGTGAGCAGTGATAGGCCCTGGTATCTCAGATGTGTGTCTGGCTGTTATGTGTCTGCAAATGTGTATATGATGGTATGTCACACTATGTATCGTCCAAATACACCCTTTACATCCCCCATTAGCATACTGTACATGTCAGGTGATGTTTTGCATGTTCCATGTAACCTGGGACACACCTCACCCTAAATGCTGTGTGGTGTGTGCAGTGTAAGCCACACATGTCAGTATCACAACATAGCTAGGTAGGGGTCTAGTCCCAGTGTTGCCAAGTAACAGTGTGCGTGTATGTGGATGGGTCTACATCAGGTTGCAGGGTATACATGCCTCAGTGGGCCACCCATCTATGTGGCACAGGCAATAACCGGTTTAGTAACCTGTGAAATGAGTTCGACTGTACCCCAGATATGTCACAAGCATGGTGTCAGCACAGTGACATACCCCGTTGTGGAATATGACTGCAGACAATCCTCATGCTGACACATGTACACCTACAACACAAATGGATAACATTATAGGGACTGCAATCAACTAGTGTTACTAACAGCTATAATGCATCATTGCTGGACGGCTACACAAGCTGCCAAATATGCCTCACACTCTACTCCCTACAACATGTTACACTGCAGTACTGTGGTACACTGTTGTACAGTCACCGTGTGCATCAGAACCATATCAGCGTGTCCCTGCATCAATGGTATGGATGACAGGGATGGGGCACAGGTATCATATGCGGAGGGTGTGATGTTGTTTTGCCAGAGGCCGGGAGTGGGCCATACATTTAACACCATGTGTGTGGGTGAGGGGTGTACTGTAGGTATAGGGTTGTCCTAGGTGTGTTTGCATAGTGTGTGGGTATGCATGCGCACAGTTCTGCCATGTGGCTGCCCTACACAGGTGTTTATGGACAGCTCTAGACCATACCTGGCAGGGTGTGCAGTTCACTGCCTCCGGCCACGGACATGTGGACTGTGCCTGCCAGGGGTTCCGCGGGTACATCCAGGTATAGGCCTTGATGTGCTACTCTCACCTGCTGATGACATTTGTCTGCTGGTACCAGGTCCCTCTTGTGGCTGGCCAGGACCACATGCACGTGACCTGCTATGGTGTGGTGTGCACTGCAGGAGCCCCTTGGTGTACTGACATGTCCACGTTGATTACCAGCTGTTGGCATTGCTGGCCTACCTCCACGCGGCTGTCACCGCACTCCCACCACACGTTCAAGCATGGACAAACCACGGTTGATGAGGGCCATCATCTTACCAGACCATCTATCCATGAACTCTGTTAATCCATGGATGGTACCAGCCACAGGCATTGTCATTTGAAGATGTGAGAGCAGCCCTCTCCAGTCTCAGGCCCTGTCTGTGGTAATGTTCTATACAAGCCTACACCACCATGACAGCCTGAAACATGCTTCTGCTGGTATCAGCTATGTCACCTCTGCCAGGGGCATGATGTCCAGCAGCTCTATCACGAGCACCCTGGGACATCTGCCTATGTGGTGGCCTGCCGGACATCTGGCTATGCCTGATGTGACCAGACACAGTAGGCATGGTTACCACACTTTCCTGTGCACTGCCACCGAATGCCAGCTGTCCCTCCGCTATGGCCACTGGTGATGGGGTGCGTAAAGGCACTGAAATTGTGTGCGGGGGTGGGGTGGCTAAAAGGGGAATGTCAAATGTTGGTGCAGTGTCAGCCCCTGACAAACCCACTTGTGCCTCAACATTATTATCATCATCTTCGGTGTCTCTATGGAAACCAACATCAGACTGCATGCAGGAGGGACCCTGACCCACCTCGCCACCTGTGGGGGAAAACAATAAATGCACTTTAAAACCTGTACAGCATTGCCTAACTGTATATACACACACACACTTCTGTAATAACTACCTGTCCATGGCTTTACAGACAGTCCCATGTATATGTCCATGCGTTACCCCATCCTGCATCACACTTGTTAACATACACACACTGATACCACTCATTAACATCACAGTCCTCTAAATGCTCACCCAAGCAGCCACAACACAAGGCCTGTTGCTATTTTACCTGCCTGACCTGTGTGTAATGGATTTACATGGCCTCACTGCTGTCATTCGGTATGCACCCTCTGTATGCCCAGAAATTATGTGCATGGTGCCTATATGTGTGGGCTACTATGTTGTAACCATAATATATCGCAATGGTGTGTCATGTGTATGTAATGCTCAGTACATGCCAGATATGCTGCTCCTTCAGCCTATCATGTGACAACTGTAATATTTGGATAAACTCCCTGGTGTTGACTAGTACTTTCCCAATGCATCAGTAGAGCTGCATATGTGGGTTGTAGGTTACCTCTCTGCTGACTGCGATATTAAGTGTGTACCTGGTGTCTACCTTCCCTCTGGATGCCTGTTCCATGCTACAGACCATATTATACTATTTGCTGTCCTGTGATTACACACATGACAGGTATTCCTGGTGTGTAATGTGGCAATCCATGTCCATGTACTGCACGGTCCCAAAGGGAGGTACAGCTGTATGAACACCCCACAATCACACATGTGCATATATGGCCACACACACAAACACACACATGCACACATGCATCCTACATGCATCTATCTCCCTCCACTTCATCAGAGTGACTCTGCAGGCAAACTAATTAACCATCAGGATACACACACTCACAAACACACACACACACACACACACACACACACACACACACACACACACACATATACAAGTGAGGTAGCACAACAATATTACACACAGTCCTCCTATTACCCATCTGCCAACATGTAGAACATATGGTACAGAACAGCATGCAGTTCAGCTATAGTCAATCCATGCTAGCAACAGTATACATGTGTGTGATACATGTGCTGTGTCACTAGGTGATGCCCCTTCCCCTGAATACCACTGCACCCATGTACACAGTATTGCTGTGCATCTGTTCTGCCCCCTGCCATGTACTGTGCAACACAACTCACAGGTGTACAACCCATTGTGGAATGTGTAGTACTGTGTCAGTTATGTCAGATTTACTTCCCACAGCCCCTATGTTTTTCATCAACACATACCTGGGATGATATGTGGACAGTTGCCATTGGTGAATGCCTGATGCCTGATTTACAGCTGTCAGCATCAACAGACCATGTATGACCACTGCAATACTTTTACACTGACAGCCATCAGAGCATACCATGGCTATGGGGGTGGTGTACACACCTTTATTGATTTTACAAACACATCCTTGATCTGCCATGGGACCACATCACCGCATATCTTAGCAGCACATGAGCCCAATATGTGACATATATCCTGTACTTTCACATGCAGTGTGTACAGATTGTGATAGGTGTGCGGCTGCTGACCATAATGCATACACACCATATGGGCATATGTGTGCACACCCTTATCATGACGGCTTATTGCACCTCTTGTTGTGTGTACTACAGCAGTCATTGCTCCTGGCAGAGGTATACCAGCATGGGCCATCTGCATTTGCCAGTGTATGTTCAGTCTCCCTACACATGTCCCCCTATTCTGCATGATTGCAAGGTCTACTCATGTGCACATCCCATGGTGTTCACACACTGCCATCACTATTGCTGTGTGGGTAGGGTTACAGCTGCCACAGGTCCTGAACCTGACTATGTGCAGATAGAGCCATTCCTACCATCCTTAGGATCACTGCTGCAGTGTACTGGTGTGTCATGCTGAGATCCCCCCTCCTTCAGCTTTCATGCAGATGCATGACAAGTAAGCCCTACACTTGCATCACTTTGCAGTGTCCCATAAACTGAACACCACATGTTGCAGCCTAGACCCAGCTGATAATGTGGACTACTGTGATGCCTTATGCCATAGTGTATCTCTGCAGCAGTTGCCATTGTCCTACAGGTATATACACTGGTGTTGCACTGTATATGGGTGTTGTTCCGAACATGTCAGTGCTGTAGGCCATGTCTACCAACTGTATGTTACTCCCTGTGGATATATTCCACAATGACAGGATGTTAGTTATCATGCAGGTGTCTGACATACCCTTCCAATACTCCATCATGGTCACCCCTGTGAGACTGTACATTTCACAGCAACAATACATGCACATGCACAGCATACATTCAGGGTAGGTGTGTTAGATGTGTGCATGGAATATACCATCACCATTACATGCCCGGTGTGTTGGCAAGCAACTACATAAAACATACTCACCAGCTACAGGCTGCTGCCTTGTTGATATCCTGGAGGGACCTACATAAGAGGGTGAGAGATGCAATGTCAGTGGCCACACCTGTGGCAGTGCTACAGGGTGGGTGCAGTATTACCATACATCAATGGTACAGTCCCATGATACTACCACATCTGGACTTCTGTTTATCACTACAATGCAGCAACACAATATATCTATGACATGTCAGATATGCAAGATCTACCTGTGCCAATTTGGATGTTTACACAACAGTGGTCTAGTGATGTGCCCTGTGTCCTTACCTGCATGCTCCTCGGATGGTGTGTGGGTGACACCCACCTCCATGAAGGAGTCCAGTGGTTGTTGGCTGTCTGGATGGGCAGGTGCCACGAGGTTAGCCATGGGCTCCTCCACATGTGTCAGGGGGGATGGACTGCATGGCCCCCCCCTGTGGTGAGGTGATCCCTGGACTGCAACAGCATGCTGATGGGGATTGTGAAGCAGGTCAGTACAATGATGCCGGACCTGCTCATAACTGCGGTTGTGCAGTCCGACATCGCTCCTGCTGCTCATGTACATGCCTGCCAAACAGCACTGGATAGTGCTGGATCATGTGTGCTATCAACACTTCATTCTCCACATGGGAATAGGTGGGAAACCATGCATGTGCCATCTTGGCTGAAAGACATAAAGATGTAAACAGGTCTGAGCAACTCATATGGCAAGGTTACCACAGTTCATAATACACATCTCTGCCACCCACCCCCCCACCAAATCAGCCTCAACAAACTGTACACACAACTCATTAGGTATGGCTACAGCTTAACTACTGGTTGGACAGATATTGTATTGTACCATACCTTCTACTATGTGATTGTAGCCATGTCCCCTGTGTGGACACTATCATTGCTGGCCTGTTATAGACTATTCACCTGCATGCCATTGTCAGGGCCACTATGGTTACATATATGCCAGTGGTATGGCTGCTCTGAGATTGCTGCACATCTGACAGTCTGTGTTATTGGAGATATCTATGCATGCTGTTGGATATGTAACGTGATTGTGTAGACTATTACTACCAACATATGTTCTATAACAATGGCACAATAACATGTATATTTTCAATTGGTCACCAGATCCACCTCTCCAAGCCCATCTGCCCATGATACCTGGCCACATCACATGTGTGTCCCAAACTGGGGCCTCCTCATGTACTGTTCTAGCAATACCATCAGGTTGAACCACCCAGGGATGCTGCCCCCCCCTCAGGGCAAACACAGATATGTCCCTGTCCCCTGAGCTCAGGTCTAGCGTCTGTTCCATACCGGGCTCCACAGACACATAAGGGATGTGCTACATTAGTCTGAGCTACCCAGTACACATTCACAGGGCCAACATGCGCCTCCTGCTCAGCTTCCAGACCAGGCACCTTCAGGATGTGGACTACTCTTGTGAGTAGCAGTGGGTGGGAGGCTTGTTCCCATTGTGCCCATATTGGGGCCCATGGGGCATCCACATCACAGACCACACACACCATCCATGGTGTTTAGTCACCACGTGTCACAAACCACCCCTGTAGACTGTCCTCTATATCTACCAATCTGACCACCTCCACATGTGTGCCTGCCATACTTACCCATAGTCCCATTGCATACTTCACAGACGGGGCAATGTGGTCCCAACAAGGGCCTAACATGTGACATACCCATCCATGTTGCACACACTGTGCCAGCTGTAGATATCTGTGTGTATTGCTATGTGTGGTGGTGCCTCACACATAGCATGCATCACTGTGGTAGTAATATGGGGGACATGTCTTTACATACATATATGTTTGTGTGTGTTTTTATATATGTAGATATGTGCATATAGGTATATATCTTTATATAGGTAGATATATGTGATGTATATATGTGCACACATATATATGTCTATACATGGGTATATGTATATTTCTGGACATACATGCTGATATACATATATATCTTAATATATTATATATGTGACATATGTACACATATGCATACCGATATGTGGGGAACATTCAGACATCAGCTGCTCCACAATCTCACAATACCTTCCTCCACAACTGCACTGTTCTGCCTTGCTACAACACAGACAGGTGCCACATATGGACATGGCCAGACATTAGGGGGGTATATGTAGGACCTGACTGAAGATAACCCTATTACATGCCTATGGCATTCTGGCATACTACATTACAGATTCCCCTGAGTATCCTGCCAGTGGTGGGCCATGGCTCCCACATGTCCATCATAATGGTATTACTTCCACCACCAGCTGTTGGTCATGTAATATACATACTTCCCATTACACAACACACACTATAATGGCTTACATCTTGTCTGTCAATGCTGCCCTGCACAGTTGACGGCTATGCCCCACTACCCACAGGGACAGACACTACTGTCCATAGTAGTTGTTCAGTTGAACATCATCACAACAACACCTGAAGGCACATATAAATCATTCCACATCATCTATCCCATTATGATGGACCAGGTACTACATTCTATTACATGTATATATACTTCACATACCTGTTGTGGGAATGATGTCTTGTTGAATGACAGCTGGCTAAATGCCTTTTTATGTATACTTTAATTTTGCAGAGATTTGTCTTTCTTTTTTTTTTTTTCTTTCTCTCTCTCTCTATCTCCCTCTCTCTCTCCAGTAAATGGATTGAGCTGACTTGCATAGATTGCAGCCTGGATTTAGTAGGTGATGCACATGATCAGGTGATGGCCTCTGCACCATTCATTGTCCTCCACTTGCTAACTGCAAGCAGCTTGCTGTGTAGTACTTCAGATTACCACTGTTATGGCAACCACCTACTATAAATCCCTACATCATGTGGGGGTGGTCCCTTTACCTTTCCTGTGTGATGGACATCCTTCCTGTGTGTGGGCATCAGTGTTACAGACAGCAGGTAGTAATACCTCTTACAGGAGAACTGGCACACTCAGGCCAGCTACATATTTGTAGGAGGTTCCAGAACTACAGACAGAGTGTGAGTAGAGTTGTGTTATGCTTTGTTTAGTACTGGTGTTACAGGGTGTGTGTGTACATACTAGTTTACCTTGGAATGCAGTCTGTCTGCATAGCTCTTAACTGTGAGCCTATTGTCTTGGTGGCCAGAGCTGTGCTGATCATGTTTTGTCTGTCCACCACATGGGTCCTGTGTCAGATATTTCACTGGCAGTGTATGTGTTGAGTGCCATCAATACATGGCTACATCCATTTATGTTTATAACTTCAATTCCCTGACTAAGGGTATGTTGCAGACTATCCTGTAACACCTGTGACTTGCTTACTGTATGGCTACAGTTTTCCACATATGGGCCTGTGTTTCAGCCCCTGTCCTCCACCTGCATACCAAGCTTTGCATATATGACATGATGTCAGGGGTTGTTCTGTAGTGGGCTGTGAGTATATCACGCTGCCATTGCTGCCATTAGTCCACTGCTGTTGTATCCCACACACATACGGTAGGGCTGGGGCCATATATGTGTGGGCTTCACCTACACAAAACATGTGTGCCCTTATGTGCTCCAGAAGCCAGTGTATGTAACAGTGGTATATGGCCCTGTATTACTGAGTCTAGGGGGATGCACCAATATAACCTAGGCTGTTACAAAATGTGGGAGTATCAGGGGTGAGCTGCCTTAAGGTATCTGGTTGCACAGTACCATACAATTCACCTATATTTACATTACTTACATATATTGGGTTACTGCAGGCCTACTGCCTCCTGACATACAGACTGTTCTGTTTGTCATTGTGCTTGTGATGGTGTCAGTTATGCCTTGTTATGTAACAGTTACAGCCCATTTGCTCAACTGAAGTCTTTACCACCTAGTCATTTTGTACAGATTGTAGGTAGAGGTTGCTGAACTATACACGTGCATTACTTACTGTTGATTGTTTGGTATCCTGTGGACCAATCTGTCTTTACTATTGTACAATTTGAAGTGCTTGGCCTGGACAGCAACAGTTGTGAACCTTTCCAGACTACTGTATTAGTATAACAGTTTCACAGTTGCATTACTCTGTTTATATGGATGTCAGTGTCTGAACAGCTATATTACATGGCATATGAAACTGTAATAGTACACAAATAAAGGTATTATATATATATATATATATATATATATATATATATATATATATATATATATATATGTGTGTATATCTGTATCTGCATATATGTGTCTGTGTATATGTATCCTGGGGATGTTGATAGCTTCCACATTTTACATTTCCTATGGGAGCCAGACTGTACTGCATGATATGTTACCAATACCAGCCTGACATCATACAGGTGAGATGTAGTACTGTTAACATCTTGTGCCCATGTCATGTCAGGTCCTGGTTATGGGATCTGCAACACTTGGTAGTGTATTGCAGGGTGGATGCGTTTGGCTGTGGGGGGGGTATACCTATTCGTACAAGACGTATATTGTTTGGGGCCTCTCAACCCCATTAATGATGTATGTGGACATATATGTTTTAATCTACCATTGTTATCTATAGATGTATGTCCATATATACCTATATATATATATATATATATATATATATATATATATATATATATATATATATATATATATATATATATATATATATATCTGCTTACATATATATGACTATGTCCGTATATACCTACATAGATATATATCTGCTTACATATATGTAACTTGCTGTGTATATGTAGACATATAGGTGTAGACATATATATGTGTCCATGTAGGCATTTGCATGTATATATGTTCATATATATTTATATATATGTATATATATATATATATATATATATATATATATATATATATATATATATATATATACATATATAGATATGTTGTATATGTTTAGATATTAATATATCTACACACACACATACATCTAAATGTTGGAATACATTCTCTGTACTGTTGCATGACTGGGCTGGATAATATGTTTTTGAAAACATCAGAGTTATGTATATCTGGCATGGCTTAGTGGTAAATCACTTTGTCTATGGTGTGTAGGGTCCTGAGTTTGAGCATTGCAGAGGCTGTTTATTTTGTTGCTGGGCAGAACACGGGCCATTGGATACAGAGTGATTAAGACACTTTAAAGCAGTTGTAAGCGAGTTTGCGTGGGTTTGTGCAGAGGTAAGCACTGCTAACTTCCGTTACTCTGTTAGCTTCTGCATTGCTTAACATGTGTAGGCATTGCTTACCCCCATGCAAACAGGCTTAAACCTGCTTAGTGATGCTTAAATGTGCTTACTCCCACTTACCCCAGTGCTAATTTCTTTAAAAGAAAAGAAAAAAGGGTTAATAGGAAAGTGGTAAAAAAAGGGGCACAAAGAGGGAAAGACAGCAGGGAAAATAGCCAGGGATGTGCAGGAAGGGTGTAGGGAAGGTCCAAAGCTGTCCATTTCTTCTACAGTAACAGCTGTGCATATACACTGAATTTGGAGGTAGATTTGGACACTCAAACCCCTGGGAATGGGGTAAAGACAACTATAATAAGTTGTGATGCCAATTAGACTGGATTACATGTGTCCAGTGGACACGTGTGCAAAATGGACAGCTATGTATTAGGTGAGATTTTTCTGTGGGAAGAGATTGCCCTTTTTTTTCAGATGAGATTGGGATGTTGGGGAGGGGTAGTAGGTATATTTGGGGAGGTAGGTTGGGTAGGTTAACAGACAAGACAAACAAGATACATACAGCGGCAGTATATGACACATGTGGGGGTAAACACCTTGATAGGGAGGGGTGTTGGGATATTGGAAGCCCATAAGCCCCCTAGTGGTAACAGTGGGACTGAGGTCCCCACCCATGGGCAGTCACCACTGCACCTTCACAGCCCCGAAGGTGGCTTTGCTGGGGGCTGAGTCACAGAGCCAGGCTGACTCGCTAATCGTGACATGCGGCCCTCGAGCTGGTGTAGAAAATCACCAAACTGCTGGTTGATCTCTCTATGCACAATGACTCCAACCTGGCGATGGGTGACAGGTGCCTGTCCACACCCACTCCCAAGGGGAGGCAAGCCCCATCACCTGAGGTGGTTCCACCCAAAGGCGGTGCAGGACCAATGGACAGGGAGGTCCCGGGTTGGGTCCCAGACATGCTGGTGCCCGGTGCCACGGCCAGCTGAGGTGGGACAGGTGGGTCCACTGGGACCAGCCTTCCCAAGCGTGCTATAGTGTTTAGATTTCATCAGCATTTGTGGGTTAGTAATAGTCAACACATTCCAGGGTTAGGTATAACAGCATGCATAGATATTCCCATTAACTCAGACACCAGATACGGAACAGTTGCATAGC
The DNA here is from genome assembly GCF_019279795.1 of Protopterus annectens. NCBI lineage: Eukaryota > Metazoa > Chordata > Ceratodontiformes > Protopteridae > Protopterus > Protopterus annectens. The sequence goes on from NC_056735.1 coordinate 329,334,775, forward strand.
CAACAGAACACATGCATATATGGGACCACAGTGGTAATAAGAAAAGCATGCAGGTACATTGATGGCACCATGGGATCAATGTTGGAATAATTCAATATAGCACATGCATGGGAACCATCAAATTATTTATCAAACAATTGGACATTATCAGAACATAGGTGTCATTATATACCGGTTGGCACGGGTATGTTGATTATTGTTGGAGATATGGTGAGGGAGAGAGAAAGATGTTAATTAGCAACTAATATATTCCTGTAGTCCACATTACTTTCCTAGTCAGTGCTGTTATCTGTACCTTACAAGTCTTACTACAGTACCCGATAGCCTTAGTTTGGACATTAATATGGCTGTCGTCATCATTACAGATGAACCGGTTTTACCTGCAGTATACACCTCTTACCTGGTATACCTGTGGAGGGAATGTTTGTTCACACTAACTAACTGTTTGTACACATACTCCTGGATTCTGGGTTGTTGTTTTGCACATAGCTATCCAACTCTTTCTGCACAGACTCTGGCCATGTGTTGACCACATGCTGGTGTGCTGGGACATATCTAGAATATTGCCCTCTTCCACCTTTTGTGATCTGACACACGCATATACATGCTTTCCTACATGGTTATATTATGTAGCACAGTGTGGGTAACAGTGACCACTGATACTTTATTATTCAGAGAAACTGCAACACTCACAATTCCCTACAATACCAGAGTGAACAGTACCAGTACAGGTTATAATGGTCTGTATTTCTCAGCACAGTGTTCGTATCCAACGTACCTATGGGAGCAATGTTTGTTAGCACTACCTGACTGTTGCCACACAAAGTTCCAGATTACACATTAGTATTATGCACATACCTCTCACTTTGTTACTATACACACTCTGGTCACAGCTTGACAACATGGGAGTGTAAATAGGACATACTCGATATATTACTCTCCTAACAGTTTAGGGGGTTGCTACAGTGACAGATGTGTTCTCATGATGTTTGACAATCACTTGTATTCCCTGTTTGCTGGCTAAACACCTGGGATCATTCCACAGACTTACCAGGGGGACAGGTGGACAGGCAGCAGATATGGGCACATATACTGGACATTCTGGCATCATCTGTACGGTTGTGGGGTATGAATCTGTATGCAGCCTAATTCCACTCCCAGGATTCAGACCATGGCTGTCTGCTACAATTTAAACACTGTCCATCACAACTGTGTCTGCTATACAGATATTGCTGTCTTATTAATCCCCTGTGCTTCTGCATTCTGACCTTGTATTACAACACTTGTATACAGATTTCCTAGACAGTTATATGTTGTTGGACAGTGTGGGTGACAATGTTGTGTAATACCTCATTATTCAGAGCAACTGTATATAATTCTTGTATTTCTGGGCACTGTGTTGGTATCTGACAGACCTGTGGGAGGAATGTTTATTATCATTACCTGAATGTTCCCACACACAGTACCACATTCCACATTACTATTATGCACATACATCTCTGTTACTGTACACGCTCTGACCACAGCTTCACTAGTTGGGGTGTAAATGGGACATACATGGCTTCTTAGTCACATAATGTATTGGTGAGTTGCTAGTGTGCCAGCTTTGTTCTCATAGCTGTGTGTCAATCAGTTGTATTTCCTGTTTGCTGCCTATACATCTGAGATCATCCCACTAATTTTCTAGGGGGACAGGTTGATAGGCAACAGATATGGGCCACTTTACTAGACATTCTGGACATATCTGTAAAGTTGTAGGGTATGATTCTGTATGCAGACTGCTAGCACTGGCAGGATTTGAACTGTGGCTGTGTGTGCTAAAAAAACAACAGTTCACATCTCAGTTGCATGTGCTGTTCGGTTTTTGTTGTCTGCATTTTCCCTTTTTACCGTCTATGTGTCTCTCAGTTGTACTAAATGGCCTCTGGGGGATTACACCTGTCATATACAGGCATTCCTACACATTCAATTTATGGTGCACAGTGTGGGTAACAGTGCTTAATACTACAGTACTATTACATGATTGCATATCTACATTACCATATGATACCAGGATATACACATGCAGTCCAGCAGTTAGACCTGTTTTGTCAGGCTATTACACTTTTATTGACTTACAAACAATATGAGACTCTTCCTGCCATGATCACTAGTGTATGCAGTACTTGCCTTGAACAATACACATTTTATACAAGCAATTAATTTACTACTACTTTTTTTTATTTCCTATGATAGTAAACGCATGAGTATTACTGACCTACCTCACGTCGCAACCTCGCCAGGCGACTGATGTGGGCCTCCTGGTTTGCGGCCCACTCTATTGCAGCTGTGGGGGACATAAGTGGAATATTTAGCCATACCTATCCATGATATACCTGAGCTGGCAATTATTACACACATACTGGGGTGATACTTACACACAACTGGAACATCCCATGCCACTCTTGCCTCCTGGAGCCACTCCTCCAAGAGGTCCCCTTTACGCCACTTCAGGTCAGCATAGTGGTGCCTGACCTGCTCTCCAGTTCGGGGTATGCCAGTACTGGTGAGGTCATGCGTGAGACAGTCCCAGGCCTCTGCCTTATATTGGGAGCCTTGGTATGGGCCCTGCAGCAGTCTCTGAGCATGGTCTTTAACTAGGAGTCCTACTATGACCTTGGACTCCTGGATGCACCAGCGCTGCACCCGGAAGCTCACACCTTCTCCCCTTACTGCCATTGTGCCTGCAAGGGGAAGCTACAACCAGTTATATGATGTATTCCCACCTTTTGGGTTTAAGTAGGGACAATTTCCAGCACTTTTCCGTGATTGGCCAGTTTTGAAAAGTCTATGCTATGGGCAAACCTGCTGAATGAAGGTTGGCATTGTTTAAAGGGGTATAACACTGGGCACATTGAGTTTGCTGGCTTACACATTGCTTACACCTCCTAAGCTGGCCTGTGCAATGCTTAGCATTGCTTACATTAGACTTTGCATTATTTTGTCTTTTTGGCATTGATTTCTTATTCATTACATCTTATATATCTGCCTGGTATCCATGATTAATGTGTACGTACACTCTATGTGGTCCTTGTGTTTTATTGGGGACTTCAACACTCTATTACAATTACACCTCACTTCTGGGCTTACTGCTGCACTCCAGTTCACATATTTATGTTATCTAGTGGGTAAGCAGTGGTGGTACTCCAGTAGCGTTGTCGCCTCACAGTAAGATGCTGTCCTGTTTGATTCTCAGCTAAAGCGTCTTCTGTGTGGAGACATGCGTGAATAGGCGTACCTTCATTGAAGGTTGTGCATCAGGGCTGGTAACTCGGTACCTAAAAATCTACTGCCAATCATTAGTGGACCAGAGTTCCGCTGTGGCGACCCCTAACCGGGAAAAGCCGAAAGATACAACAAGTGGATTATGGAACATATGACTGTATACTGATTCCTTTTACAGGTTCAGTTTGGTTTTACTATGGTGAGGACTTGTTTGCTGATACCTCACTTTTTTGTACTTCTGTGATGGCTTGGTGGTTACCTACTGTGACTATGCTGTATAGGGTCCTGGGTTTGAGACCTGCAAGGTTGTTTATTTTCGTGATGGCCAGAACAAGGGCGATTGGATACAGAGTGATTAAGGCACTTTTGAGCAGTTGTAAGTGGGTTTGCGCAATGGTAAGCACTGTTAACCTGCTGTTACATCTGCTTACAGAGAGTTAGCTTATAAATTGCTTAGCCAGTGTAGGCATTGTTTATCACCATGCAAATGGGCTTAAGCCCACTTACTATTGCTTAAATATGCTTACTACTGCTTATCTATGCTTAAACCTGCTTACTAGTGCCTTATTCATTATGACCCTGACACCTCACATGTGCATTTACTGCAGTACTCCAGTTCATGTAAATATGTTATTTAGTGGGTTATGCAACATAAATATTACTCATAATGTGCTTTGCCATGGAAAATACTGCAGTGGGACTCGAACCAGGAATGCCTGCCCATAAGGCAAATGCTCTGTCCATTACCCTATTGCTATGCTGCTTCATTTGCATATATCTTCTTTGTTATCCTCTTCAGCCATTTAAGCTGTATTAACCGTAGCTAAGCGATGGGCACACTAGCGCACCTATAGTTAGCTTTAATCGGATTAAAAAAAAAAAATTAAGGGTCTCTTCATTTTATTTATGTATACTGTTGCTGTTGTACACAAGGGGGACTATTGGTGGGGATATGCGGTCACCTGTGAACGGTCTCGCTCATTTCATTCCCCTTTCTGCTGTTCTTCCTTGCGGGGGGGTGTTTATTCTGAGAGCTCTGCTCTCAGACACACCCCCTGCACTCTTACATGCTCCATGTAAGCCTAGGAGCTCAGGCAGTGCAGTTCATTATTGTGCATGGCTCGCTGCCGTCCTGTTCCTAAACTGCCGCCTCCATGCAGGACTAAACTAGTCCTGCATGGAGGAATAGTAAATCCGGGGGATGGTCTTTCAGTGAAGTGATACGAATCCATATATACATATATATATATATATATATATATATATATATATATATATATATATATTCATTATGTTCATTTAAAAGGATTAATTCAATTTGCAATCACATGATTTCATGTAAGATGTAGTAAGTGATATGATGTAATGAGTAGAATTTAAAAGGAATACATTTTGGATGTAATTTAGTCTGATGAGGTCTTTTTTGTATAAGATGAAAGCACTTACTATTTTTTAATACATTTTAAATGTATCAGTGCTGTGTTTCCTTTCGTTGCTCTCCACATAAAAGATTTATTTCAATTTATTATTAATTTAGTTCTTATTTTGGAGCTGAAGGGTTTGCTGTCTTATTAACTTTTAACAATTAAAGAAAGTTAAATTTTTGTCCTAAAATCTGAGGATATTTTTTCTTTTTTTTTCACAAGCCACAGCTGCCAAAATAGGGACTGTCCTGCATAAAGGGCCAGAGGTGGTAACCCTACCAAGTGAGCAGGAATGTGGCATTTGATGTTCAGTTCATATAAATGTAAAGTACCCAACTTATGTCACTTCAGTCTTGGTTTGAAGTATTAGCAGGAGGATGAGGAGTGGATTTAATTGTAACATAGTAAGAAGAGGATCTAAGAGGTCTTGGTCACATCTGAAATAGACATTCAGGAGTACAATGAGATGGGAGTGGTAGCAAAAAACAGAAGTTTGGGTGCATCCACTATAGCTACTATGGGATAATGAATCAAATCTTCAAGTCCTTCACCAAATCACACCTTGAGTACTGTGTTCACTCCAAGTTCACACAAAGAAAGGGGCACCATGTTGCTGGAAAGAGCTCAAAGAAAAGCCACCAGAAGCATGCAAAGAATGGAGAGGAAAGGATATGACCGGAGACCCAATGCTGTTTTAAGTAGAGACCAGAAAAGAGAGACAGAGACAGAGACTGGTGCACAAGACCATGCCAAGGTAAATGTCAAGGGTTACTTCTAAACTAGAAGGTCAGAGAGAGTGGAAGGATCACATGCAGTAGATTGTAGGAATTAGCTATACTTTGGATCTCTAAAAGTACTTGTTCACAGAAAAGTATGTAGGCAAACAAAATGGACAGTCAGAATAGGTGGTGGAAAGGAAATCCACAGGAGTTTTGAAGAGGCATGGGATAGGTGTAGAAAGGATGAGGGTGGTGGAAAGATCAAAGGATATGTACAATATTAAATGCACTTTAAATCACTAACCAGACTTGACTTATTTTCTCCTGCGACCATTATTCTTATGTAGTATAATACAGAGCCGATAAAAGTGCATGCTGTTAAACACTGATGATCTCAAGCTACAGTGCTGTGTACACCTTAGTGTGGTTGTGCCTCTTGAATATTTAGTGCAGGAGTTGCATTTCCATGCCTATCTACAGACAGTGCTCCTGCAGCAGAATTTCACCAACTTTCACCCTTGGTCACTCACTCCTATCCCTCTCTGCCTGGGTTCTGCAATGTCTAAGTTACTAGTCAATCCTGGGTTGTCTGAAGCATGGCCAGCCTATAGCTCTTCACCAATGAGCTACTAAATAACCTCTTAGTGCCTAGTGTTTCTTCAGATTGCTCAGAACCATAGCTAGGTCATCAGGTGCTGTTTGCAAATCTGTGAACTGGTGCTGTCTTCAACTCAAAGCTGAGGAGCAGAAGTCTACTTGACACTAAATACCATAAAAATCTCCTCTGAAACTATGGAAAGCTGTTTGCTGCAATTGTTACACAGTGAGCACTTTAGCACTTCAGCCATGACCACATATACAGTATCAGCATTCATTTATGAAACAAGTACTGCAATCCCCCGCCATCAGCACCTGCCAATCCCCCCCCCCCCAAGATAGCTTGTATCAAGGACAACCACCCCCTTCATTCTGCCCTAGTTATGGATCTAATATGGCAGTCCTTCTTTCCATCCCTCTCTCCAGTTTTGTGACCTTTCTGAGTAACCTTTCTGACAGCTTTACCTTCTTTGCCTTAAAGAATTCTAGAACTGCATACAGTATTACATTTGTGAGTGGAAGTTTTACCCTGTTTTAGCTAAGAATCTATATTTCAATTATATAGTCAATTATATAGCTAGCAATCTTTTATTTATTTTTCTACCACCTGTACTGCTAACCATCTATCTATTGCAGAGACTGTACCTTTTTATTTTCAATCACTGAGGCAAAAGCTTTTCACACTGCAGTCATCATCAAGGCATCCAAGATGGGTTTTCCATTTTATGACCATATCAACTTCATCAAGTGATACACATACTTGATGACATGAGGAATGTCTGCATCTTCCCTTGTAAGTGGGTGTGTATTCCTGCTCATGCCTTATGAAGGCCACATTGCCAAGTGCATTTTACTGGCATATACAGTGAATATTGTGTAACTCTCTTTACTAAGTGCCAGCACTAAAGTGAATTGGATGGCATCTCTCCCCATAAGATGGGTAAGCCAACACTTGCCACATATTTCCAATATCCCTCATTGCATTTAATCACCTGATTCCTCTGCACCTTGGAGCCAAGCATATGGCTACTTTTTTATTAAATATATTTTCCTGTCACTTCTACCTGCTAATCATCATGTCATAGTACAGATATCATGCAATCATTTTCTGACCCTAATACCTCTCCATTAACTCAATTAACTGACATGTACAGTTGTAGACAGGAGGACCTGCTATGCTTTCACTTTTGAGTGTGCATGTTTCCACACATGCTCTGTGCAGGCTACTAAAAAGATGTGAACCAATATTGCCATAAGTACTTTCCTGGCCAATACACTGCATGCTATTTACCTTTCTCTCCATTGTCTGCAAAATCTGAAGTATTCCAGACTGCAGCCCATCCAGAAAGATGAACAAGCCAGCACTGGTCATTCATTCCCACCATTCCTCACCATCCCTCATCATCTCATCTCTCTGCTCCATGTATCCAAACATGTGTTTTCCTTTTGCCACTGCCTTCTTGCTCTGCTTTGGATGGTTTGTTCCATCTGGCACCTCTCACCTTCTGGTTTTTGTTGTTTGTTTGTGTCTTTTGGCTTTCGTTTGTGGGGGCCACCACTGAACTCCGTCCACTAATGACAGTAGTGTAGGTTTCAGTTGCTGCTGCTGGGCCTAATGCACAACCTTCAACAACTAAACAAAAATGATCATACCTTTTCCATGAAACTACTATCAAGATGCCATTAATCTGCACCCCCCCCCCCCACACACACACACATATACATTAAATCTCGGCTGGTACCCTTTCACCCTTGCTGGCTCTACTACCCATCAACAAAGTCTCTATTTTTACTGTAATCTGTAAAAAGGATTTATCCTTGTTGATGTCTCTGAGAAAGCGCTGAACCCAAGATGGATACCTGCAGCACACCACAGCACAAAACCCTCTCATCCATATAGAATGATTTTATCAGTCTTCTGTGTTTCCTTCCAGATAATTTATCACCCAGTTAATAATATATTTCCCATCCTCTATAGTTTGGAAAGCAGGATTGGGTGCAGGATAGAGTCAAAAACATTACTGAAATCAAGGTGTATCCAAATTCCCTCATTCACTTCTTCAGATATACAGTCATAAAATAATAGGTGGTTTATATATCAGGATGCTGTCATTTCAGTCAATAGCTGAATTAAAAAAAAACTTCACCTGTCTTCATATGAATCCTTTTTCCCTAATTTTTCCTATCGATGATTTGGGAATTAACAAGCAGGATCTTCTCATCAAAGTTGAGGAATAAAAAAAAAATTCTTCAGTTGTATAAAGAAATGTATTATTTTTTTTTCACTGGAAAAGTCTGACTGGGAGAGATACCCTTTTTTAGTGGAGGCCTGGAGATAAACATTCAGTATTCACATATATAGGCAATATACAGTATATTTTCAATATCCACATTGCATATAATAGTTTCATCTTGGTTACATATACATTTTTGCATACATAATTAGGTGTAACAGATGATCAATGCTAACCTTGCATCATACAATTTGTGAGTATAGAAAGAGGTGAAAAAAAGAGATTATGCATTTATATAAGGTTGTAGCAGACATAAATACAAAGAAAAACAAGAAGAGACAAAGACTGATGTTTTGGTTTATATTAGTAAGTCATGGTATGATGATGGACAGTGATGATTAAGGAGGAGTAGGTAGTTAAAGAATATGATCAGTTAAATGTTTACAGTGACAAATAGAAGGGAAAGTATAACAATCACTATATGGTAATTTAATACTGAGCAGCTATTGCTTTGTCAGAGGTATTGCAGCTTATACTTTCTTCAGGATTGGAAATTATCTGGGTGAAGAGCAAGAGCAGAGCCAAGTGCCTTGCAGATGCTGTTTTAGCAGAGTTTTAAATCATTTTTTGTTTTCCTTAAGTTTTAATGCTAATGGGATGGAGTTCCACAGTTTTGAGACAGTAAGAGTAGAGTGAATTTCCAGCAGAGTTTGTTGAGTTAGTTACAGCTAGGAGAGATTCATTTGTTGTTGCTGTTTGTAGTAATATGCTTTTTAAAGAAGGGCAACTATCTGGCTTGTAGATAAGTTTGTGGGCAGTGGTGAGTTGAAAATAAATTAGCTGATTTGGGAGTTCTAGCTTCTCTAGGGCGGTGTAGTAGTAAGTTTTATGAGATAAATATTGAGTCAATCTTGTTATTTTATTATAGCATGCATCAAGTCTGGACTTGAGGATATTGTTGAGTTTAGTGAAGATAGGTGATGCATACAATGGAGATGGGAGTAGGTAGGTTGCTGCTATGGATTTTCTTGTCAATACTGTAAGATAGGAAGCTTAGTTTTTCTGTGTATTTTTGATAGTTTGGAGAATATGTTGGTTGTATTTGAGTTTGTCATCTAGGGTACGGCAAGTAATTTGGCTTCTGTCACAGTTTCAATGTTTATATTGTCAGAAGAGACAATAAAGAAATTGTGTTTTTGAGTATTGAACTGTTTTAGTAAACAGGGCATTAGTTTAATCTTTTTTGTATTTAGGAGTAGGTCTGTAGTGCTTAGCCAGGACTCAATGGATGAGAAAGACTCTTGTGTGATTTCCTGGAGAATTTGTAGTTTTGGGGCAGAGCAGATAAGGGTTGCATCATCTGCATACTGAACTATATTTGTCTTTTTTTTTGGCAGTATGGAGTTTATTTAAAAATATATTAAATATACTAGGGCCCAGTACTGATCCTCGTGGGACTTCAACTGTGACAGGAAGGAAAGAGGAGAATTCTTGTTTCCATTTTACTGTTGTTGTCTATTTGTAAAATAGCTATGAAACCTGGTTAGAGATGATTTATTTAGTCCTAAGGTGGAGTGTTTCATGGGAAACTGTGTCAAAGGACTTTGACAGCTCCAAGAAGAGTGCTGGTACTAGGCTGTCATATTTATGCTGTGGTTGATAGCACTGGTAAAACTAATAAGAGCAGTAATTGTGCTATAACTGGAGTGGAAGCCATGTTGGGTCATGGAATGAAGATTACTTTATGTAAGATATTTGAGGAGTTGGGAGTGGATACATTTTTTTAAATAGTTTTGATAGTGGTGGTAGTATAGCTATGGGTCAGTAGCTGGATATGTCAGTTGACTTTCCACCTTTGTGGAGTAGAATTATGAAAGATTTTTTCCAGATGGCTGCAGTGTGGTTTTCTGTTATGGGTTGGTTAATTAGTAAAGAAAGAGAGAAGGCTAGAGCTTCAGAAGCAAATTTTATGTACTCTCTTGCTAGGTTGTCTGCTGCTAAGTTTGTTGTTTTTTTGAGTTTTTGTAAGTATTTTTTTAGTGCTAGCTGGGACAGGTTGGAAAGAGAAGATGAGGTGTGGGTAGTGAAGGTGGAGGAAGAACTTTGTTTATGAAGAGAGAGCACTGAGTTTATAAAGTAGGAGTTGAACTCGGTGGCTACATGTTATGGGTTGTTACTGGCTGTTGCTGCGTGAGTGGGTTTTTGGTCAGGATATATTAGTTTGTTTATGTTTGGATAGTTTTGGTATGTTGACTGAAGGTTGGTGATTTATTGTTTTTTTTTAACATTTTGCAAGATTAAATATATAAAGTGTTGGTAATTGGATTGCTTTTTTTTTCTATTCTTTGCCTTTTTGGTAAAGAATTTGCCTGGTGTCTTTTGTTAACCAGGCTGTAAGGTTTGATCTGAGTGTTTTAGTTCTGAGTGGGCATGGCTATTGAGGATATTTAGAAAGTATTATTGAAATGAGTTACAGCATCATCTAGTGACATGGGCTTTTGGACACTCCATTTGTAGAGTTTGAATGTGGAGATCAAGATACTTGAATTAAAGTGGTTTATGTTTCACACCTGTTTGTAGGCTACCTGTTTGAATACGTTTATATGGTTTCTGACAGCATAAGTTGGTAAATGGTCACTGTTACTGTCAGCAAGGCAGTCAGAGGAATTTAAGTTATTTGGTCTGTTTGTAAGAATTCATTCTAAAATGGGTTTCTTATTTGGGTGTTTATTTATCCTGGTTGTATCTTTTATTATTTGTAAGAAACCAAATAGATTAATTGATGGGGTGTTTATGTCTTTGGAGTCCTTGTTTATGTTAAGGTCACACGATTATAATTGTTTCATGGGATATTTTGTTATGCAGCCAGTGCAGAATTCAGTCTGCTGTATATTGTTTTGTCCTGGTGAGATGTAAAGCCCAGTTATGTGGATAGCTTGTTGTTAATTAAGTCTGAGATGTGCTATGAGGTATTCTGCATTGTTAAATGCGGGTAAAGGATGTGGGTAAAGGCTAGGTTCTAGAGAGGTTTTGTATATAGTTGTTATTCCTCCACCTCATTTGTTTGCTCTGTCAAGTCTGAAAATGTTATAACCTGGAGGTAGTATTTCATTGAGATTTTACCCAGGTTTCTGTAACTACAAGTATATCAGGGTTGCAGAATGCTAGGCATGCTTGGAATTCTTGGAGTTTATTGCTTAAAGTAGTATTATGTCAGATTTCTTTGCATGAACTCAAAAAGCAAAAATGAGCCAGCAGCAAGTAGACTGAGTTTAAAGAAAGAGTAGTTTAATTAAAACTACCCAAACAGCATAGTAGCATCCAAAAACAAACCGGTTTCGGCCACGGTTGTAAACCTAGCCTTCTTCAGTGTACAGCAAGGAGGCTTATCAAAATTGCTGTATTTAAACAAGTAGAGCCATACTGATTGGTTACAAGGTTTTTGAACATTTGCTGATGAACAATCAGCATGAATAATGAGAATTAATACATTCAAAATACATATACATAGATATAGTTAATCTCAATATTACTGAATGTATTCTGGTTCATAATGTATTTTGAATGTATGCATATATGATACATCTTTGTTGGATATTGGATTATTATTGGTGCTTCAATATCTAGAATACATACATATGTATAAAAAAATATATATACATAGATATAGTCAATCTCAATATTGCTGAATGTATTCTGGTCCATAATGTATTTTGAATGTATTAATTCTCATTATTCATGCTGATTGTTCATCAGCAAATGTTCAAAAACCTTGTAACCAATCAGTATGGCTCTACTTGTTGCTGTACACTGAAGAAGGCTAGGTTTTAACCGTTTGTTTTTGGATGCTACTATGCTGTTTGGGTAGTTTTAATTAAACTACTCTTTCTTTAAACTCAGTCTACTTGCTGCTGGCTCATTTTTGCTTTTTGAGTTCATTCACGGAGAGCCGTGCAGCTCCTTACGTGCAGGGGGACATTTTTGTAGATTTCTTTGCAACCAGAGGTGTTTGGCTTGGGGAGAATATCGATGCAGTTTGTAACATAGTAGTAGAGCTTGGATTTGCATGGATGTCTCCGCTGATTCTCTGAGAAATAACTGAGTGATAAAGATGGAAATAGCATTTAGATTTCGATTTCTTTACAAGGAGGTGGTGTATTGTTTCCGGGTTAGTTTTTACATATTTGTTGCTAAAGAGGTTAGAGGGATTTGGAAGTTTTTTGTGATGAAATGAAAAAGGAGGGTACTGGTATGAGTGGTATATGGGGGTGTGGGTTGGTGGGTGATTTGCTCTTTGGAGAGATGCAAGTTTGATAGTCATCTGTGTAGGTGTGGTGAGGAGTAGTAGATAGATTAGGTGTAGGTATATCATGTGTGGTATATTGCGTGTAGGGTTTATTGGAGGTTTTTGTGAGATGCCAGTGAGATGTGAGTGACTGATGGATGATAGTATCTAGAAGTTGTTTTTGTTTTGTTTAGAGAAGGATCTAGAAGGTAATCAAAATCTAATGTTAAATATTTTTTTATTCTGTGGGTTGTTTTTATCAGACTGGTTACAATGTTGCTGCTTGCTATGTTTCTACAGAGCTGCTTAGTTTTATAGAGAAATAGATTGAAATGCAGTATATGTTTCAATGGTGACAAGGGAGAACAGTTGTAGGGGATATCTGCTCAACTGAAGACAGGGTAACCCTTTACAAGATATAGCAGAAACAGTGCATTTAATGTACTGCTTAGGAGTAAGGCACGACCAGCCTGGGTGTGTGGGGAACACTAGCTCTACTGCCATACCGAATAGCAGTTGGACATAAGCCAGTGTTTTTGTTCTATTAATGTTTATGCTTTGTTTAAACCTTTCTGAGAGGTGGAACAATTGGATTGGACAAATCTTGTCTGAGAGGTGGCTAGGAAAGATATTCAGACTCCTAGCAGGGATGGGAGATGGTTAGTTCTCCTGTGTGGAGCAGCAGAAATCCTGGAGGCCTCTAGATGCATTCTCTATGAAGTTGGATAGTGAGCAATATGGTTTTAAGCAAGTAATACTATTGTGATGGATGGTATAGGGTGGTTAATGTGTGGAAATGGTTCTGTTATGTAGCTGCATCTTTAAGCAAATTTGTGATGTCATTAAAAAGTGGGAGGAGAGCAGTGGGATTAAATGTGTGATTCTGAGGGGGTGGCTGGAGAATTGGAGTAGGAGGGAGTGAAATGGACCACACCATCCACTAATGTGGGAGACAATATGTCTGGGCCTTCTCGAGCCCAGTGGTTCTGCAAACCCAGCCCAACAAAGGTAAACAAATGGCCTGGGTCAGAGTTTTGCTGTGGCTGTTAAAAGACAGAAACTAAAAGTAAAGGGACACCACTGTAAACTAGTGATAAAGCAAACCACACAGAATAGGGAGCAGTACAACTGCACTGATGTACCACTGGGTGCTCAAGGGTGCTTAAACATGAAAGCAGCCCATGCAGATGGTGATTACAACAGTAAAAACTCAGGTAAGCTATTTATACCCTCTGTACACGTATTCTTGGCTGTGGCAATGTTCTTAATACTCAAGATCTGTGAGAGAGGAAACAAAAACAGCTGCTACGGTTACCTCAAGTATTTAGAGCAATAAAGAGGTAAAGAGAGGTGAATTGCAGGCGCATTTGAATGCAGGCTTGTAACTTTCCCCCTTCACTGATGAGGCATATCAGACTTTGAAGCAGCTTATCCCCTGCACTTGATTTCCTCCTATTATGTAGTATTATGGACGACACCTATTAAAAGAAAAGCAAAAGTTATAAAATGTTATTATGCTGACATAACTATGAATCCCTGTTCCCAAACACTTCTTCTGACCCAAGCTATCTAGCGAAGTGAAAAAAGACCAAGAAATTAAAGTAGGTGAGCATAAAAGCACATCCTGCTAGCAGGCAAACAGATCAACCATGTGAAAAAACATATTTAGTTGGACAATTAGTGTGTTAATACAATAATATGCTCCCTCTCTCTCTCTCTCTCTCTATATATATATATATATATATATATATATATATATATATATATATTATTGTGGTAAAAAAAATGGGAGAATGTATTAGCAAGCAGGAGGGGACCAGGAAAAAGTACAGTATGTTGCTAGAAAGGAAAAGGAGAGAGAAAGTTCTAAAGTTCTGGAGAAGCGATCAGACTAAACAGTAAAATAACTGAAACACATCTCTAGCAAAATGCTCTCCAATTTATGCAAAACATGACACCTATTTCAGTAACCAAGAAGAATAACTGATAACAGCAAGAGCTGGTTCACAAAATATGCATTCAGTTAAAATTGAAAATTATTGTAAATAGTGCATTCAAGTCCTGAAGCATAAACAACCTGACTCCCCTTTTACATTTTAGCACACAAGTATGGCAAAGCAGTCAACTAGAGAGCAAAACTCAATGTTAAGGGAATTAGCACAGCAGAAAAAAAACAAACAAAAAAAAAAAAAAAAACAAACACACACACACACATAGCCCCTGCACATGAGGACACACATACCTCCTGCATGTGCGTTCGCGCGCGCACACACACACACACACACACACACACACACACACACACACACATTCAAAACAAATAATTTAAGTTGTAACAATTTAATTTCACAGCTACTTAAATGACTCCAGCACAGAAATTGCTCACAGCCAACAAAGTCTCACTAACTAACAGGGTACAAATGGAACTTCTTTTAAAGAGCTGATCACACTGTCTAACAGCTTGCACACAGAGTAGCCTCCCCTTTTCCTCTACCCTATTTATATCTCTGGGCTAGACTCTAGTTTCCAGGAACATTTTGCCTACTCTTTATGTAATGGCACAAGTACTACAGACTTCTGATCTTCTGAGAAAACCATTTATGCCCTGGTCCTAATTTACAACGGGATGAATGCTTCTGCCTGTACCCATGCTAGGTTGTTGAGTACTTTTTTGGAGGCACTCAATATTTTCTTTAAACTTTAAGCTGTCATAGTTCCCTAAGCCTTTTAATCATTATCTTTTCTAATGACATTATCTCATCATATATTCCCATGATGGCACTGTTCTTTCTTTTAAAATGCAGATGCTAAGAATTTATTAAAAATATTTACCTGTTCTTTAGCATCTTTGTAGGGTTTGCCTTCATTATCTCATTTACTTTCTTCCTTTTTATTATGTATTTAAAAAAAAATTCTTTATGACCATCCTTTCTACACTGAGTGAATTCCATTCCCAGTTTTGCCTTTTATTTTTTGGTTTCCTTGCTGTTTCTTTATTGTCTGTTTGTACTCCCCTCTGAAAAGCTTATTCCTTCTGCAGTCTCTGCAAGCTTTTCCTTTGTTTCTTATCATTTACCGAACTATATTGTTTATAATAAAAATAAAACAAGTTGCATACGGTATCCACTCGACCACCAGTAGTAGTAATGCCAGATTAGATAAAATGTAGAATAAAGAAAAACTACTGGCGACTGTTCCAGGCAGAAAGGCAAGTTCAAGGCTCTTGAATTCAAACAAATAAAAAGCAACCAAGTCTATTCAGACCTCAAACCACGAATAAAACTCACAGTTCCAATACAGAAGAATAATCCACAGAGGTAAAACAATGTCAGGTTTATTGGATCCTCGATGGTGAGCGCTTTTGCTTACAAGCTGGTTTGAATTTGTTTGAATTCAAGAGCCTTGAACTTGCCTTTCTGCCTGGAACAGTCGCCAGTAGTTTTTCTTTATTCTACATTTGAACTATATTGTTTATCCAGAATGTTTTCCTTTTTAATCTGTAACTTCTCTATTGCTTTCCCTGCGTGCACCCTCATTCACTTACTCCCAAAACTCATTCGTCACCTTATAACATCATTTCTTAATACATTAATTTTCTGTTTCTGCCATTTACCAAAATCCACTCTTTGTAGTGTCATACCAGAGGTTTTGTGCTACTCATATCTTCCTTTGTCCTTAATTCGAGTCCCATAGTAACATGATCATTTGTATCTAAGGGCACTCAAATCACAGCATCTTGTACCACCATGCATTGATCAGTACTACGTTTAAAAATCCTACTGCCTCTAGTTGCTTCCCTAACCTGGTAAGAAAGGTCTTCCCAATTTAATATTTTGACTTTGTTTTTTCTTTCCCTACCTCTGAATCCGGTACGCTTCAGTACTTAGTCTTTTCTTCTTTCTCCATTTCTTAAATGTACCCAACTTATCTTATCATGGTCTGCTGATTTTGACAGGTGACCTGAATACCAAATCTGTCAGCTACTCCCTATCCTTTCTCCTATACTGACTTTCATTCCACAACTACAGAGGACCACTTCTTTTTCTATCCTTCTCTGTTGCATATACCAGCTTTTTTTCTATTTAACAAAATTAGTTTTCAACCAAAGGTATCTAATCCATGTGGCAGTAGGATTGTTTATATATATATATATATATATATATATATATATATATATATATATATATATATATATATATATATATATATATATATATATATATATATATATATATATATATATATTTTTTTTTTTTTTTTATTTATTTTATATTTCTGTACTGGGAAAGTCTGACTGGACACAGGTCCATTTTCAGAGGAGGCCGGGGAGAAAAGCTCCAGATTAAATATATACAACAGTCAGTAAGAAATAAACAAAACAGAATCAGTGAATATCAAGTTGTGACATAGTAAAACAGCTTCAGATAATACATACTACAGTATCATTCAGGAAGAATTGTGCAAATCATAATAGCAAATCATAATAACACGCAGTAGTAAAAACAATATACATTCTTAAGAATAATATTGTTGAGGACTACTATAGAAATCACACTTAGAAGAGGAATCACGCATGTCATTACTTTAAATGGGATATGTAATATGCTACACTCATTGTGGTAGTATGAGATGTTGTAGGTAGTCAAGTTGTTACTAAGTAAAAATGGGTGAAGGAGCATAATAGAGTGCTGAGCACTATGAAGTTGAAAAATAGAAAAGGAAATTTTTAGTGAACAGAATGACTAGAGGGGCAAAATAAAGTAGAGATTTGTGGATCGATACAAGAAAACAGAAGGGTTAGTTATGTAGGTAGTGCACGTTGTCCTGCGTGCGTGTACCCTGGATTCCAGGATTTTGTAGAGGCCTATTGGATTAAGATGGAGAATAGATTGTTAAGTAATTGTTTACCTTGGGGAGGCACAGGAGCATTGCCAGTTGTTCATATAGTGTGTTTTGAGGAGCTTTTTAAATTGTGCAGTGGTGCTAATGGAAGTCAGGTGGCTGGGTAAGGAATTCCAAGCCTTAGAAATAGAATAGCCGAAGAGTGATTTCCCAGTATAATTTTTATGTTTGATGACATCTAAGAGGTTTGGGGTACTAGATTTTAATGTTCTTGTTGTAGAATAAGGTAAAATTATATTCTGGAGCACTGGAGTTTTATCAGGGTAGTAGTATAATTTGTGTATCAGTGCCAATTGATCGAGCTGCAGTAGCTGAGGCAGCTCCAGCTAGTTTAGCTGTTTGAGAGATACACAGTGATGGGTCCTATATGAGGCCTCTGTAACAAACCTAGCAATCTTGTTGTAACAAGATTCTTATTTATTTAGGTCAGCTTTATGAAGGTTAGTTAGTACTGGGGATGCATACAAGAGGGTGGACAACAGATGTGTCCTAGCTATAGTGGCTTTAGTGTGTTTAGTGAGAAATTGCTTGTTCCAAAAGAGAAGTCCTAGTTTTTTTGTGAACTTTCTTGATAGTTTGGGCTATATGAATGTCAAATCATAGCTTGTTGTCTTTTTCTACACATAACAGTTTAGTGTGTGTGGTTGGGGTGATCATGGTTTTGTTATTGGACATGATGCTAAATGTGTCACTTGGGGGGGGGTCAACATGGGCTGAAAAGCAGTAGTTTTGTTTTATTTGGGTTGAGAATAAGATGGGAGTTATTGATCCAGGTCTCAGCTAATGAAAAGCAGTTTTGGGTTAGGGAGTGAAGGTCATCTAATGTGTAGGCTGCACACATGAGGGTGGTGTCATCTGCATATTGTACTACTGAGGCATTGGGTATGGAGGATGAGAGTTGATTTGTAAATAGAGAGAAGCGTAATGGGCCAAGGATGGAGCCTTGAGGGACTCCTAAGGATACTGGTAAAAGAGAGGACAGTTGATTCTGACATTTTACTGCTTGCTGCTGTTGGGATAGGTAGCTTTTAAACCATGAGAAAGAGGAGGTGCTGATGTTTAAGGCGGATCGTGTATTAAGAAGTCTACTGTGGTTGACCACATTGAAAGCTTTAGATAGATCTAATAATAAGGTGGAAACTAGTTGTCCCTTGTTTTTGCTGTGGTTAACTGTGTTGAAAAAGGACATTATTGCTTTGGTGGTGCTGTGGAAAGGTCTAAAGCCGTGCTGATATTTAGATAGCAGATTGTTTTTTAGAAGGTAGTCCATTAGCTGAGTGTGAAAAACTCTTTCTAGTATTTTTGATAAGGGTGATAGAATAGCAATTGGTTGGTAGTTAATGATTTCTAAGGAGTTACCTCTTTTGTGTAGTGGTTTTATAGGGGAGGTTTTCCATATAGTAGGTACTTTCTACTCTGATATAGATCTGTTGATGAGAATACCAACAGGATAGGCTATGGCCTCTGCAGCTAGTTGAAGGAATTCTGCTGGTACATTATCAGCAGCCAGGGTGGTTGGTTTAAGTTTATGATGGAGTTTTAAGATGGATTTGATTGCCACTGGGTGAAAGCTGAAGTGGGAGATATTATCTTGTGTGTTTGAGCTATTTTGTGAGGATGCTAGGGTGGGACAGCTACTATTATTTTGGGTATCTGCAAGGGCCTGAACTGTTTTAGTGAAATGAGGTTTGGAACAGACCCTTTTGTCCTGGGTCATCTTCAGTGAGGTGCTAGATATATAGGTTAGCAGGAATTAAAAAGATAAGGGTAGGATAGGATTAATTGGGAGGGAGGGATGTTAGGAGGAAATGAGGTAAGGACAGGGAGGGGACTAGAAGGTTTTGGCAAGTGTAGTTGAGGTAGGTGTTACATTTTGGCGTGAACTTGCTTTTGCAGGTTCTATGTCCGAGACGACCGGTAGGTGGTTGTGTGGTCAGGTAAGCCTTCGAATGGCTGCCTATAGCACTATGATACAGGAGGTAGTATGCTCTAATAAAGGTTAGTAATAATATTTTTTTTGTGTGTGTGATTAAATAGTGAGCTGGGAGTGAGGCAAGGATGGTCTGTTGGGGGAGTTTGTATTTTGACTCTTAAGTTAGTCCATTTATCGTGGCAAAGTGGTTTTGGCAGGGTTTTAACAACTCATAAAAAAAAAAATTCAGGATCGTTATATTGTAAGCAGGGGCCCTCTAGTCAGTGTTATGATATCTCACACACATGCACAAATACACACACATCTCTGTAAGAAGCACATACATAAGATAGTTGAAGGAGAAGGCACACACCAACACGCACACACACACATAATGCCCCTTCAGGGTAAAGAAAATGAGAACTTGATCTTACTCTGTAGGAAGCACATAAATAAGATGGTTGAAGAAGTAGGCAGAGTTGAGACATATCTCATGGCCTCTTATAGCTTAGCTGTACCCACCTGGCTCACAGTTGACAATTTCTGGTGTTTCCCAGGCTGTCTCCAACTTAAAGAACCTTTTTTTTTTTTTTGAGGCAGGAGTTCCTTGCAGTAATGGCGGATTCTGCATAAGAGTGGTGAGGTATAAATGTTTGTGGGGGGTTGAGGGGACTGTTCTCAGGCTGTAGAGTGGCAGATAGTTTTATTAGTGCAGCGGCTGTGGACTCATACTTCTCCATCCTGTAGAATGCGGTAAAAGGTGTAGCGGTCATTTGTGTGGGTGGTCGGGGTGCAAACGGTGGTTTGGCAGATTTTGGCCTTTCCTTGCAGGGCAGAGTTGAAATTAAGGACAGTCACAGAAGCTCAGATGTTGTACCCTTCAGAAGTTCATGCTACGGCAGGACCGGTAAACTTTTTTTTTTCCTCTCTTTCCCTAATGCATTACAGTGGTACGAGCAATAGTTAAGTGGGCTTCTGATAAATCACTGGATTGATCTGGGGATTGAAGTCACTAAATATTGAAGTATGCAGTAAGCATATGTTGACATGAACACTGCTATGTTGGCAGAGGGGTGATCTGCCCAGGTTTGCTGTCAGTCGGATGAAGCAGGGTAGGAGTTTGAATGATGGGTCAAGGCGTTAGAGTGCATATGGAATTGTTATTAAAAGCTGGTGACCTGGTCTGTTAAATGTTTTATTGAACAGTCCCTTCTTGTTTGTTTCGGTGTTACTGGGTAACCCTTGATTATTCAGAGTTACGGGTGAGCACTGAATGTCTAGACTTTAACTTTCTTTGCTGTAATGTCTCACAGGTTACTCTATTAAGAGCAAGTTTTTGATTCTGGAACTGCTCATGGAGAAATGATGGAGCATGCACAGTGAGGTACTAATCGGTCCTGCGGGAAATTTTGCATGTTAGTGGCAGCCAGTAGTGGGATACTTTTCAATGGTCAAGATTTCCTTAGAATGTCCGGATTATGACTCAGTCTTCCCTTAAATAAATAACGCATTTTATGGTTTGCCTGCTGGGTCTTAGCTGCGGTGGTACAGTGGTAGCGCTGTTGCCTCACAGCAGGAGGTTCTCCTGTTTGATTCATGGCTGGAATGCCTTCTGTGTGGAGTCTGCATGTCCTCTCCATGGTCGAGCGGCCTCCGAAAGACATGCGTGAATGGGTGTGCCTTCACTGAAGGTTGGGTGTTGGGCTGGCAACTCGGCACTATAAAAAATCTATTGCCAATCATTAGCAGACCAGAGTTCCGTTGTGGCAACCCCTAACTGGGAAAAGCCGAAAAGACAAACATGGTTTGCCTGCTGGGTGGTGAACTGTTTTCTTGGGTGTGAGGAGACGCTGAATGGAGCCAACAGGTTTGCTTCTGGCTGATTATAGTAAATTTATTTTTTTTTTATTATTTTTACTACAGACTGGCTTCAGTCCACACCTTTCATTTGTATAGTTTTTTGCAGAGTGTCCAGATTTTGCTTTGCAGTTTTGGTCTGTTCCACATAAACTTTGTGATTTCTGGCAAATCACTAGAATGATCTGAGGGCTGATGTCATTAAATAATGACAGACATTTGTGTTTCAGACTTTATATCCTTACGAAGGGCGTGCCATGACAAATTGTTATGCTAGCAACTTTATAAGTCTATAAGAGCTATATTTAAAATGTGTCCCTATGTTGTGCCTTTAGCCCCCTTTCTGTGAGGCTTTGTCCAGAATTTGTACTAAGTGGTTGAAAAGTATGCTTCAATCTACAAATCACGTTGAGTGACTGGATCCAGATAGAGTTTGGCATAAGGGTAAAGTGTTTATTCTACACATGCAAGGTGCAGGGTTTCACTAGCATAATGGGGGGTTTGCCTTGGCATCCCCTCCCCCAGCAGACAGTCAACTAGGAGATATGCCACATATACACCTAATTATAAGTGGGTAAAGGAGAAGGTGGCTGTTGGCAAGGTGAAGACTGAAATAACAACCCAAAACAAAATGCTGTTGGGATTAGTATGTTAACTGCAGATAAGGTGAACTCATTCCTTTTTGAGCTTGTACTGCTGTGTTTGCTTGCACTGTTTTAATGAATATTGTTTGTATTTTTCTGGATTTGGAGTTTTCTGCTTATAAAGGATTTACCACCTACTAAGCGTCGCTTTTGTCTTGCAACAGCTGCCTTTTATTTTTCACTTTTTGAGCTTGTACTTTGGGTTCTCTTCATGGGTTCAAGGACAGAATTGTAAGAGCAGTATGTTACAATATGCACAGAAAGGGGTTTTGGCCACATTTTGCTCTGGGAGGTATGGCTCTGAGACTTTTGTTAAGGTCATTACTATACAGTAGGCTACTGGCAGTTGGCCATGCAGTTGTTTTTTTTTTTTTTTTGTGCTTTTGAAGATTGGGGGAGGAATCTGTTGGGATGTTTATGGTGCTGACGTGTTCCTTTGACTGTTGAACTCCTCAAGCTGGTTGACATTTTGAACATTGGGGGGTGAGGGGTGGATTACTGTCACAGTTTGGCCTGTTCTCATATCATTTTTGCCTTCTGGTTAATCCTTGCAGAATGGAGTCACTGACAATTATAGACTTTTGATTTCAGGGAGTACATAACATAAGATCATAGGAAGTTACTAGGATATTGGCCCTGAGGCCCTTATAAGCCTAGCCAAGAGTTTAGCTCACATTTAGACAAGTCAGCACTCAGAGCCCCTGTCCAGCAGGGACACAGGTGGAATCCTAGGGGTGTATTTTCTGTTATGGGTGGTTTGTCCCATCCAATTAACCAGGTTGTGCTTGAAAAGGGATAATGAGGTACTCTGATGTGTAGAGGGTATATATTCCACAGATGGGGGAGTCTCTGGGATACAAATCTATCCTGTTAACAAGTCCTATTGATGTCATGGCCCAGGTTGAGGTCGGAATGCTGCGGCTGTAATTTGGAATAGGTGTACACAGACAACCCTCTCCTTCTTCCAACAAACTCAAATATTTGTGAGAGATGCAACTATGCAGCCAAACTGGAGGCCAAGCTCTCTCAACCCAGGACTGGCACAGTCAGTCAGGAGGAGAAGGAAACCACTCACACCACACAACCAGTCTCACATAGACCAAACGCACCAGCAAACAAGACACATAAACTCACAAAAACATACTCGAAGGCTCTAAATAAAAATCTGCCAAAGCAGCAGAGACCTTCAAAGCAGACACCCAAGCAACTGCTACCCCAAAACAACTTACACGTATCACATACTTTACGAAGTCAGCGTGCCACACAGTCGCAGCCCCTAAGGCTAAATAACACACCTAATACACTAGTAATTGGAGACTCTATTGTCAGGCACACTGACGTCCCACTCACCAGACTGAAGAAGGAGAGGGTCACTGTAAGCTGCCTGTCGGGAGCCAGGATCCACCACATAACACAGGCACTCAGGTCACTCCATAGCAGGTACAAATATAACTCTATCATTGTCCATGTTGGTGTGAATGACCTGAGATGTACCTCCCTGGACTACATGAAAAGAGGCATAGAGGAGCGCTCTGATCCTGTAGCCCAGGCCGGTATGACCCTGACCCTGAGTAGCATATTACCCTCACCAAGAATGATGCCGCAGTATAAAGACAAAATGATCGATTTTAACAATTGACTAAGCTATTGGTGTCATTCAAAGGGGATCCAGTGTCTGTCAACCTGGGATGACATGCTAGACAAGCCACGTTGCTTCACCAGGGACGGCTTGCACCTGTCACCCTTAGGCTTTTGAATACTGGCTAAGGCTCTTGCCAACCCCATAGTGCCTTTTTTAGGCAAGGCTCAAAAGACAAACCCACCTCCATAAACAATACCAGAAATAAAAAACTAAGGGTAATGCTACTCAACACCAGAAGTCTAAACCTCAAGATGCACGCACTCGAGGCACTCCTCAGTATGGAGAAAATCGATATCTGTGCAGTAACAGAAACCTGGTTCAAGGCTCCAGAGAGCACCCCAGCACTACCAGGATTCAACTCATACCATTCCTTTCAGCCCCAGAACTTGGACCAGAATACTAAAGGCGGGGGAGTATCCATTTTCATCATGGATACCCACACCTCCAGGTTAGTGGCACTGCATGAGGCAGCAGAGACCGTCCATGTGCAACTAACATTAGATAAAACTGCTTTTCAGTTCATAGCCTGCTACAGATCACCCACCTTGTCTCAGGATCCCCACGCGGCATTCCTGAGAACATTGGAGAATATGAAGGTCTCATTTAAACACCATGATAATGGGGGATTTCAACTACCCAAACATTGACTGGGAAAACTACTCAAGTCCCAACTCTTTTGCCCAACGGTTCCTGGAGTTTATAAACTCAAATGCCATGGAACAACTGGTCAGCACTCCCACAAGAGGGGACAACATATTGGACTTGGTCATCACCAACATGGGGGCTCAATGTTCCACACCAGAGGTAAATCCCTCGTTGGTATGATCAGACCATAAACTCATCACAATGGACATCCACATCCCAACCCCACCCCCAGCTAAGGAAACCACTGTGAAACATTTCTCAGAAGCAAACTTCACACTTCTCAAGACCGAGGTGGAAAGTTTCAAAGCCCCCAGGCTAATGGAAAATGCTACCCAAACCGCAGAATCCTTTACAAATGCACTCTATGAGCACCTACAGGAATGCATGGATCGTGCCATCCCAAGTAAAACCAAGACTCACTCCTCCAAGAACAGGAGACCAGTCTGGTGCACCCCAGCCATAAATAAGCTATACAACAGAAGGAGGAAACTATTACATGACAAGGTAAATTCCCAAAAAGGGAAGGCATCCTTGATCAGTACTAGCAAGAAACTTCGATCCCTCATAAAATCATCAAAGGCCAGCTTTGAAAGAAAAATCGCCAAAGACTCTAAAGATATTCACAAGGCATTCTTTAGCTACATCAAAAATCTGGGTGGCAGCTCGTAGATCTGCTCTGAGCTGGTGCAAAATAGCACAAAATACACTGAACCCACAGACATTGCCAACATCCTGGCGGACAGGCTCAGTGCAAACTTCACCCCCCCATCCCCCCAAAAGGGCCTGCGTCTATCCCAGAAGAATGCAGTTCCCCTGACATCACAGACACACAGGTGAAAGCAGCCCTCTCCAAAGTAAAAAACACAGCATCAATGGTACCAGATGGTATCCCGGGCTGCATCTTACATGAGCTCCAAAACAAACTAAACCCTCACATGAATTCACTGTTCCAACTCAGCCTTATCACAGGCTATGTACCCAAAGAATGGTGTACAGCAACTGTGATCCTGCTCCACAAAGGTGGTGCCACAACGGATCCAGGGAATGATTGCCCTATAAGCCTGACTTGCCTGGTCTACAAGGCTATGGAGCGCATCATCATGGATCTCATAAACAAAGACATTGGGAACCTCCAAACACTGGACCCCACCCAATTTGGCTTTGTTAGGGGCAGATCTTGCCTCTTGAACCTAGTTGATTTCTTCAAAACAGTTACCAAAGCCTTAGATGAGGGAAAGGTAGTCCACACAGCCTACCTAGACCTCGCAAAGGCCTTCGACACAATACCCCACTCTGGTATCATAAATAAGCTTACCAGCTTAAATATCAACCCATATGTTACAAGATGGGTTGCAAACTGGCTCCGGGATAGAACTCACATGGTCAGAGTCGTGGGTGCCATGTCTGACTCTAAACCAGTTACAAGTGGTGTCCCACAGGGATCGGTCCTGGGACCCCTCTTGTTCGGTATATACTTCTCTGAGGTACAGGAAAACATGGGAGGACTGTTGCTGACCAAGTTCCCAGATGATTGCAAACTGGGAGTCATAATCGACTCTCCGGCTGACACAAGCATCCTCAAGAAGGGCCTTAAGGAGACTGATACCTGGTGTCAGAACCATGGCCTCAAGCTAAATGCAAAAAAATGCATAGTCATCCCCTTTGGGAAAAACAAAGTGCCCACAAACTACCATATAGGAGGTAATCCACTAATCATGGAAGAAGTAATGAGGGATCTGGGGACCCAAGTAGATAGTAACCTCTCCTTTGACAATCACATTGCTAAAGTGGTTAGAAAAACCTTCTATATAGTCCACCTAATCATGAAAGGGTTCCCATCTAGATCTAGAGAGGTCATTGTGCCCCTCTACTCATCGCTCATCAGGCCCATAATTGAGTACAATGCCCCATTTGGGATGTACCTTACCCGACACCTGCAACAGCTGGAGAGACCTCAAAAATACCTCACCAAGAGGATCGTGGGCCTCAAACAGATGCCTTATGTAGCTCGACTAAAGAAACTCCAGCTCTACTCAGTTGCTTACCGCCTACTCAGAGGTGATCTCTGCCTGACATACAAGGCCATGTCTAATCCAGAATTATTGGACATGCTCCACCTCAAGAAAACCAGATCCATTAGAGCTACACGCTCCAAGGACTTAAACCTTAGCACAACAATAAATAGGACATGCTGGAGGGATAGATTCATATCCCAAAGGCTTCCCGTGCTCTGGAATAGAGTCCCAGTCCATGTTAGGCAGAGCCCCTCGCTGACCCTCTTCAAGAGAAATCTTGATGAGTGGATGGGAAATCGTAAATTTGCTCCTGGGATCACTTTTATGGCCCTGCTGGACAGAGGCTCAGGAATCTAGTCTAAAAGGGAGGCGAAAGCCAACACATACTGGCTAGGCTTATAAATGCCCTAGGGCAGATAGCCTAGTACCTACCTATGAACCTATGAACCTATAAGGTGGAGCCTTCGTGTTACTATTAGAGGGTTTAATTTTGTCCTTTTCCTTGTAGATGGTGGTGTGTTGAGTACCAGTTGTGGTGATACAGTGAATTCACAGATGATGGAAGCAGTGGCGAGCAAGGAGGTTACACATGGGGAGCACAAATGGGCAACAGTTACTGACGGAAGTAAGTGGATTTCAAAGTTGAGTTTTGGTAGAGGATTTTACACTGCTAGTCAGAGAAGGACAGGCATATGAGTTTGTGATATCAGGGTTAATGGGTTGTACAATTTTTTTCTATTAATCGTTAGTGTGTTAGATTAACGTTGAAAGTGTTCCTGCTTTTGGACATTTGCATTCAATAGTAAAAGGGAGCATGGCCATTGGCCATAGGTAAGGGTTTGATGGGGTGGCAGGGGTCCTGGTCAGTGCCTCCATGTTAAGTAATTATGGTATGTGTGCACACAGAATTTATTGTTTTTTTCTTTCCTTGCAGATTGTTGAAGTGCAGAAGGCATCATGCGGTGGCTTGAAAAGGGGATTTGAAAGGTGATGTTTTGATAGGATGGACATTCTTGCCATTTGAATGGGGCATAAGGAGGGTCTGAGTAATCACCTTAGTAAGGCATGTTAGAGGTCTGTGTTTAATTAGTGGGAGATGATTATGGCATTGGTATAGGGGGCAAGTAAGGAAGAGGTAGGTAAGGGGGCCAAGGAGAAAACTGTCAGAGACAGTTTATGGGAGTGTGGGGATCTCACGGGATGAGTAGAGTCATGATGTTCATAGGAGCACAGGAACTTAGTAGGCTACAGCCCTATGGCTCTTGTAAGCCAGTGAAGTTCAATCCTTGCTTTCTTGGAAAATTGGGTGGTCGTATTCACTCATCCAGTTGTTTGAACTGTATGTGGGGGAAAGGCCAATGAGGTGTTTGACAGGATGCTGGAGTCTGTTCCTAACAGGTGGTATCTTGAAATGACAAATGTGTCCCTTAAATAGGTAGTGTTAATGTTACATACCAGGTTAATGTTTTACAGAATAGCACAAGGATCATTTCACTGGGGGGGTTGGGTGAATTTTTGTAGATAGGGTTTAGGAAGCATGGTCGGTAGATAGTTGTGTTGGGGTAGTTTTAGAAATTGGGTGCAAAAATAGGTTAATAGCTCTAAGGTTTTGATGAACTAGCCAGCTTCAATTAAGTAAGATTCCTTAATCCAGTGTGCACTGCATGTTGCTCTTATTTAAGAGGGATTTAAGAGGGACATGGGTGATTGCTGCGCATGTCCAAAGGGATATAGGTAGAGCCGTGGGGGGGGTTTACACCTCAGGTTTGGTAATAGGCTATAATAGCATGACTATAGATGTGTTTTTTTCCCCCTTAATTATGGCTAACAATGTTTGGTTGGGAAAGAGTGATATATTTATTTATAGAATAGGTCTTTTAATGCATTCATTTGTTTTATTTTGCATGGGTATCAGTTGTATCGTGACTCTGTGAGGTGTGGAGGAAATTTTACGGGTATTTTGTTAACACATCTTAATTTTCATTGGTGTTTTGTATGTGGTAGTAGATGCATTTTATGCAGTTGATGAAGGAGATATGCCAGTGGTGGTTCATACTGTCATTAAGAAGCTGTGATTATGTGTGAATGAAGTATTTACAGTCTTTTCTTTTACAGATCCCTCGGAGGTTGCAAATGGAGAAGGGCTGACTGGGCATTACTTGATAGGTTGAAGGAAGGTGGCTTCGACAGGCGAGAGAGGGGGTCGAGGATGATGTCGGTTGATGGAGTGGTGTGAAAATATTTCATGGTCTTCCAGCAAGGCAGCCACATATGGAATTGTTTGTTATTTTTTTCTTTCCAATAGTTACAATGCAATGGTTTGTTGATGTGGATGTTTCATGTTATTCAGTTTAGTTGGGGGAATTGGGGTTATTATTGTTTACACCAGTTGCAGTCATACTGACTGTATTGGTAGATGAAATTGCAAGAGAGTAGGTAAATTTTTTTTTTTTTTTTTTTATTCTTCTGCTATATGTGGTAACTGTGAGCTAGACAGCTGTTAACATTTTTTGCAGTGATCTGTGGGGATATTTTGCAGTGTTGGTCACATAAATGTTTAGCAGACTATTAGATTGTTGCATATGGCAATTAATAGTTGACGCAGGTAAGGTATATTTATATTTAACTTATCTTTTTACAGTGCTTAGTTGCATCATCTTCAGTTGGTATCCTTATCATTTTACTTTTGATGCTTATTGAAGGTCACTGATGTTGTATGTTTATTGCTTTGGCTGTGCTAGGATTTTATGCAGGTAAACCGAGGTTGGGCTGAGATAAGAGAGATAGGGCAGTGTAATGGGGGCAGTTCAAAACCTAGGTGCTTTTTGAAAGGGTTTAATGCCTTTAAGTGAGTGTCATGAATTTACAGTGTTCTTTCTTTTGCAGATGTAAGCAGTTGGTGCTTGAAGAAAGTGGATTTGGAAGGTGATGGATTTAGCAGAGTGGCTGTTCCTGCTGTTTTGAACACACTGGTCACATGAGATGTTTTGGTCATCAGAATGGTATGCAATAAGGTATAGAGGGCAGTTAGTAGAGTGAGCAAAGCCTTTAAAGGAAACTGAGGTGAAAGGTAATGAACTCTGTTGCAATGGTTGTTCTGGTATGGTACAGTGGGGTTGAGGTTAATATTACTTTATTCGGGTTTATTGAGGCACAGCTGAATTTACACTGGTTTGGGATAGTGGGGTTTATGGGCACTGCAGGTATGCAGGTGTTCTAGGGCTGGAGTATAGAAAATGGGTACACCGAATGATGTTTGGCCTTAGGATGGAAGCTTTGCTGGAAGAGGGGGAACAGGCTGGTCAGGCTGGTGGGCGGAGAAGAGGGGCAGGCATGTCCTCTTCTGTTCCCCCTCTGGTGATGGATGTGCAATTCAATAAGTGAGTGGTTGCTCTGGTGGATATGTTAATAAGCAAGCAGAGCTGCTTATTTGGATGGTGGTGTAATTCAATAAATTGAAGGTGAGCGGGAATGCTGCCTTGTTAGTGCAAAGATAAGTGAGCAAGTGAGGGACGCTGCTTATCAAGGGTGAGTGGTACGCTGCACTTATGGTTATTTTATGTCTTCTTTCATGGATGTTATTATCACCGAAAGTTATAACTATTGTTAACAATCATGTTTATGGAAGTCTAATAAAGGTCGCCAAATGTCATTCGGTGTTGTGTGTTTATAGAAGTGGAACAGGACAAATATTTATTGAACTGAGTGGGAATGTTATCATGGTCATTTACCGTTGCTGGCATAGGGGTAGCAGATTTTAGATTTATCTGATTGAAGTATAGAATTTATTGCAGCCCAGAATTTTTGTGGTTTCTGAGCATGTTTTTCCTGGAGATTTTGGTAGTGGTTAATTTTGTCGAGTTTAATGAGTTTCTTGGCTTTATTACGGAGTTTTAAGTAGTTTTATATTATTGATTGGGTTTTGCTTTTGTGAAACTGTATCCATGCTCTGTCCCTGTCTTTGAGAATAGATTTAGTTACCTTAGTTAGCCAGGGGGAATACCTTGCTTGTATTCTTATAGTTCCGGAAAGACCATGATGGTTTAATCTTTGTAAGAAAGTAAAGTTAAACTAATGTACTGCCTCATCAGGAGATAGTTGTGTCAGTGGCTTCCAGATGCAACATTTTAGGGTGGAGATAAAGTAGCTTGGTTTAAAGTTCTTTTTGTTTCTGACTATTCTAAAGGATATCTGTTTAAACCGATGAGTTCTATTTCTAAGAAGGAAGGTTGGCTGATGGTCGCTAAGACTGTTGGGCAGCCAACCATCTTGGGACGCAAGAGAAGGATCAGATATAAGAATCCAGTCCAGTATGTACTGATGTTTGGATGTTTTATCAGTTCTAGTGGGGGATGAGATAAGTTGGGTAAACCCATGGATAATAATGTGGGTAGATGGATTGGGGCCAGAGCAGCTAAGCCAGTCTATATTAAAGTCTCCTAACAAAATATTTTCTTGACGAAGGGAGTTTGAGATCCATTTTAGTAGGTTTTCCATAGTAGTAGTGTTCTTACCTGGTGGGAAATAGCCACTTATGATATTTATGTGTTTATTGGGGTTCAGATTTAGTCTAGTAAAGACGAGCTCTACATTATCGATGTGTGGAATATTAACATCAAGTTGTTCTAGGATGAGATGGTTTTTGTTTTCTGTATCTGCATATGATAATGTAACCTGGTGCTGTTATTTCATTATTACTGATTTCTGATTTTAGCCATGTTTCTGTAAGTGATACAATTTCAGGTTTATATAGACCTAATAGGGCATGAGGGTCATAACCTTTATTTAAGATACTTCTCACATTCAGGTTAAGAAAAAGGAGAGAGGCATTATGTCTGTGGAGAAGGGGACTAAGTTGATTAGGGTTTGGGATGGTTAGTGGGTTGGGACCAGGGTTGGGGTGCAAGTTACCACAGCATGCAAATGTTTTTAGCATATGTTAGTATATATATATATATATATATATATATATATATATATATATATATATATATATATATATATATATATATTTATATATATATATATATATATATATATATATATATATATATATATATATATAGGTTCCATTCAGATGATCAAAGTCTTAGAACTTTGAATTTCATATAGCCAACACCATATGATCAAAGTTTTAAGACTTCAAAAGTTCTAAACAGAGATTTCCATACAGTGCAGAATGGGAAATTTTCCATTTTCTGAGCTGTAGTGCGATCTCAGAGTTGGTATATTTAAGTAGCGGGGGGTGTGGGGGGTGCAGGGAGGCTTGTTTTGTTTTTGTTTTTTTGTAGATGTTTCGAAGTCTTAAAACTTCGATCATATGGTGTCGGCCATATGAAATTCAAAGTTCTAAGACTTTGATCATCTAAATGGGACCCATATACATACATATATATATATATATATATATATATATATATATATATATATATATATATATACACACACACACACACACACACACACACACACACACACACACACACATATATGCATACATAATCCTTTATGTGTATAAATGTGTGTGTGTGTGTGTGTGTGTGTGTGTGTGTGTGTGTGTGTGTGTGTGTGTGTATATATATATATATATATATATATATATATATATATATATATATATATGCATATGTGTGTGCCTGTTCATACGTTGGTACTATGCTATCAGCCCTAGGGTCTATGCAAGCCTAGCCATAACAATTCTCTGGATATTTTATTTTTTCCCATAATATTTACTTCCCTGGACCGCTGTCTAGCAGGGTGACTGACGTGATCCCCAGGGTGAATTTCCTATCTCCTATCCAATTGTCAAGGTTCCTTTCGAAGAGGGCCAAGGCGATGCTTTGCTTGACATGTATGGGCAGTCTATTCCAGAGTATGGGGAGTCTCTGGGTCAGGAACCTATTCCTCCAGCATGTTTTGTTCATTGTGATGACAAGGTTTAGATCCCTGGAGCGTGTGGCTCTGAGGTATTGGGATTTCTTTAAGTGGAGCATGTCCAACAGCTCAGGGTTTGACATGGCCTTGTATGTTAAGCAGAGATCACTTCTGAGTAGACGATATGCCACAGAGTATAGCTGGATTTTTTTTAGACAGTCAGCATAGGGTATCTGCTTTAGGCCTGTGATTCTTTTAGTGAGGTATTTCTGTGGCCTTTCCAACTGTTGCAGATGTCTTGTGAGGTACATACAAAATGGGGTATTGCACTCTATAATGGGTCTAATGAGGGAGAAGGATCATGGGGAATAAATACAAATTTTAGTAGAATAATCTTTTGTTCTTATGAAACTGAAGAAATGTTATTTTGACCAGAGTACTATCAAGTGGTTCCATAGTACCTAAGAACACAATAACAACCTCTTGTCATTGCTTGCACCTTAAACACTGGAGTGCCACAATGTTCAACTGTAGGCTCCATTATGTACGTATTATTTATTAATTTTTTTACAAATGACCTCTCATCCCTTGATGTCATACAATATGCAAATCATCCTTATATCACAAACCATGAAATGCCTCAGCACCAATGGAAAAATTTAAAAGTTTTGAACTACATGATATTGTAATACCATAATTAAAAACTTAAAAATAATAATAACTAACTCTCAAACAATCCCTTCTTCTATAAGCACTTCCAAATTATTCTTATGTGACATAAATCTCTTACTTATTCTTTCAATTTTATATTATTACATATCATAATATTCATTTACCCGATTATTCACATCACTTCAGATTTCTAAAAAAATTTATTTCCTATATGTTATTCTCTATTATTTTATTTTACATTCTTAAATGTCCACCAAAATCCGAATTTCTTTATTTTCGATTCCTATAAAGTACAAATTTGACAAAAAAATTTCCAGAGTTACCCCAAAAAACGGCATTAATCACCAAAACAAAATAGAATCCTATACAAAATACTTTCTTACAGCCGATTCAATTAAGACTAATAAGTTCCTTGAAAAACAGTTACAAGAACCGGCAACACTAAAAAAAAAATTAAACTAGGACAATGTAATCCCATGCAAAAATTTTTTCCGCCATATGGAACTTTACCTAACAGTGCAGAACTCCCTTTTTAAGAATTCTAATGCATTTACTAGTAAAAAGGGTTTAAAACAGCATTATTAAATCATTTAAATATAATAATCACTATTAGATATAAATTATTTCATATTCTATACCATTTTTCTATTTTATCCAAATTTTCTGTACTTTAAATAGTAAAATTAAAATTCTTATATATATATATATATATATTATTAAATTTAATATTTATTTTTTTGTAATTTTCTAATTTCATCTCTTATTTTATCTCAGATAATTTTGTTAAAACGGCAAACATTATTCTAACTTAATTCTAATAACATTCTCTATTTGCATTTTTATCATATGTTCTTTCATTTAGTTAGGTTTTAATCCATTTTCCTTAGTCTAAAATTTAAAAAAATAAATAATTTACCAAGTTAAAATGTCATGTGGTACATTATGCCTTTGTAGTAAGTTAATTATTTTAAAAATGATAATCCTTTTTTAAATTCTTCAAATTTCCTTAAAAAGCATTATCAAATGTATTTATTTTATGAAATTTAATGTTTAAATTATAAGAAATTGTAATTTTTATGTATGTCATTTTTTAAATTTCTTTTCTGCTAATGTTTAAAATGTATTTAAAGTATTTTACTATTTAAAGCTATGAATATTATTATAATAATTATAATGTCCAATTATGCATTTTTTAAAACTTTTGGTCAGTACAAATGTGATCAAGTAATGCACAATTTAAACTTCGCACATTCCATTTATAAATGAAGAAATTAAAATAAATTAAAACTCATCATAGGGCAACTATTTAGTAATAGGCAACTTTTCCACATAGACAATCTTAATTCTAATCGAATTAATCAAAAGGGTATTATAGATAAGATTATTCTCGTCTAGAGAACTATCTTTCTCATCGGAAAATCCTTTCCCAATTTTAAAAACTAATGGCGTTCGTTAATTTTAAATAACGACTTTTACTTTTTAAAAGTTTTTAAAAGGGTTTACTAACGTGATATGGGCATTTCAATGAATAGGTTTTAAGTCTAATGGTACTGGAAATTTATTTTAAAACTTTGAAATTTTCAACAACCCGCTGAATATAAAAGCGCTTAATTGATGTAATCACTCCTTGAAAGAATAATGGCTTTGAATTGAAACAAACTGAAGTAAGTTAATTACTAGTCCATTTGCTAACTTGAAAGTTATAATTGTAGGGTTCTTATGAACTGACCTTGACAAAGTGACCTTATTATGAAATTTCCTAACTCAGGTAAGTAAATTTAAACCTGTTAATGATTGGGGTAAAGACTAATGTTATAGGGGGTTTATGATGAAGGGAAAATTCATCTAAAATGGGAATTTTATACAAGATGAACAAACTGTGATTGATTGCTAAGCACTGTCAAAGTTTTTGTGTCAAATGTAATCATAAGGAATACTGTAAACCAAGAGTCGGTGGCGTTCTAACCCTGGGAAGATTACGAAGACAAAAAATTTATTATTTCAACAACTAAATGTTTCTTCTAAGCAAATAATTTCACAGAGGGGACTTTTTCCCAGACTGGCTATTAAGTAACACTTTGGAAAGAGAAATACAAAAAATGAATTTTTTCATAAGCAATTAATGTAATAAACCCGAAATAAAATTAATTACATATGTTTATTTAATTACACACATTAATGTGAAACAATATATAAAATAAATCAAATTTCTGATTTATCATTAATCAATTTGACATAAGAACAAAATCAATTAAACACTGTTTATAATTTATAAAAGTTTAAATGTGAAACAATATAATATTCCTAAGTTTTGAAAAAAATGTTTTTGTATAATTTAAAATGAAGTAAATTTTTAAATTTAAAGTTTGAAGAATTATATTTATGAAATGTTTGGACAACAAATTAGACTAAATGTTTATAATTGGTAGAAATTTATTGGTGAAGGGATCGATAAAAGTTTTGAATTAATGACGTTTTCTTTGTTATAGCTTTGTTATAATGAATCCGTTATGAGATTTTGGTGGTCAGACCGATTGTTATTAAAGTTCTAATGAAATATTGGACTCTTAATTTTTTATCACTAGCATTTATTGAATCTGTTTCTTATTCTTGGATTTTGTGTGATTATTTTAAATTTTTGATTTTTAATTTGAAATATTTAATTATGAATTTTTCTCTTGAGATCTTTTTACAACAATTTGTTTTAGAGACATTATTTAAAATAGGGGATGGCTTGGCATCATTACAAAAAATTTTTTATGAATTGAGTTAACAATTGTTTTTGAGAATTTGACACAAATTTTTAGT
Source organism: Protopterus annectens (assembly GCF_019279795.1). Taxonomy (NCBI): domain Eukaryota; kingdom Metazoa; phylum Chordata; order Ceratodontiformes; family Protopteridae; genus Protopterus; species Protopterus annectens. The sequence goes on from NC_056735.1 coordinate 329,370,269, forward strand.
GGAAGTTTTTTAGACAATAATGAGGTCATAGGACTGACTACCTTTGAAATTTTATCTTGGATTTAAATCATAGATAAAGTTTGAATCAATTTGATGTCTTTATTGATTATTTTATTAAGGGTTTTGTATTCGTTAATTGTTTCTAAAAGGAATTTACTTCCATTTAATTCACTAAGATTTGGAACATTGATTAATTCATTAGGAGTCTTGATTGTAATTTAGTTCATATAAATCTTTAAATCCCTATCATATAGGCACTTCATGATCATAAATTTGGAAAATTCTAAATTCTATTAAGACTTGATTCTAATCCTTTAAGATGACTTTATGTTATTCTATATATAAGAGAATTTTTATTACTTGAATATTTAGGGAGATTAAAACCTTTTTTTTGACCTATTATGGTTATCAATTAAAAATTATAGGTTACCAAAATTTTTAGAAAAATATTTAAAAATTTTGGGATAAATTAAAATTATTCCAAAATTGGATCAATTTTTATTTAGGACATTGAAAATTATATGAGTCCTTTTGTTTAGAGCATTATAAATTTAATTGATTTGATCACCTATAATTGGTTACAATTTATTTACGGTCTTTTTAAGTGGCAGATCAGTTCTTAAACTATATTAAGGAACTTATAACTAGGGATGGATACTGTTTAAACCCAAATTGAGATTTCTTTTTATTACAACTTTCTTTTATCGAATGACACCCTGTTTAAAAGAGGGGTTGGAACCCTTAAAATAAAATTGGTAGAATTAACCCTTTTAAAATTTAGGTTTTAATTCCATAAAATAAATGTTTTTAAATAAAAATTACCTGATAAAGAATACATAAGTAATTCGGAAATTGAACATGTTTTATGATTGATTTAAAATTTCAATTTAGGTATTATTGAGTTTAAATTATGTTTTAAGTTTATTCAATAATAAAGTTGATAAATAAGGGTTTAAGGTGTTTGGTGTTTTTTCATTATGTTATCATTGTTGGTTTATTGTTTTTGGGGTTTATTTGAATTTTAGTTTGTGATTGTGGTGACTAATTTTAAATCCGGGTTTCGCTCTGGTTTGGTTTCTTTGTTTGTTCAGACTCTTGGAATGGTTTGGTTAAAAGGTTTCTTCTGAGCGTTTCCAAGTTAGGGTTTTTTAGACCCAGCTAGGTATGGTTTGGTTCTTTAGTGAGAGAACAGTTCTGGTTTCCATTGCCGTTTTAGGACATCCTATGGGTTTTCATCTTATGGGTTTGGATTTTCATGGTAATAGGAATTTCTATGGCTAATTTCTGTTTGAGAAACTGAAGAAGTTATTTGACCAGAATATCAAGTTGGTACATAGACATAGACTATAACAACATGTCATTTTGCACAGAAACACTGGAATCCAAATTTAAGAAGCACTTTGTCTTATTTATTAACTTAAAATGACCAATCATTGAGTTCATATCTATACCTTATATCAAACCTGAAATGCCCCTCTATCCCTAGGAGTAAAAAATGCAAAGTCTCCTTAACTGAATGCATATTGAATCTTCTAATGACCACAAATAACAATAAATAATAACATATATATTTAAAACACCTAAAATCTCTCTAGTAATATACAGATAAAAACACACCATCCTTTTTAACACAATAAGTAGAATACCATACCTTCTCACCAAAATTTTAAATAATAAATAACTTGCAATTACATTTCACTTTCCCTTTTATAGAATATCAAATAGCAACATTACACCTTTTTAAATGTATTAACTGAGTACAGTCTCACTGTTTTCATTTATTTACATTAATTTTATATTTTTAACCGGATACCACTGGTAATTCCATTTTCAGGATTACCTTTTATTTGTCGAAATCAATCGATCCCGAATATAAATTTCAGTTTCCTTATTTAACAATTCACCATTTTACTCCTAAATTTAAAATGATTCCAATCACCAACAGATTACCTTTTAGAGTCTTACTCACAAAAACTAAAGATCAATTTACCATGAAATATCTACTTTCAAACCAGATACCCCAAAGAACTCCCAGGTCAAACTTTACAATAATAAAAAGAAACATGTACCGACAATTACATTTCAACGGCCGCATTATAAGTTACTCAAACAAAGCCTATTTCTCACCAGGTAAAAGAATCCAAGCACTTCACAAAGAAAAAAGTGTAAATCTTTAGGAAATTAATTAACCTCGCCATTTGCTAAAAATAGATCCACTTCCAGCAATTAACATGAAATCTGCTTAAAAAGACTTAGCCACCTTCCTATTCATATTAATGAAATGCTGCTGTTACAAATTGAAACAACATGTACATATCTAATATTATTTATATATAAAGTGAATTAAAAGTATGTAATTCAACAATTTATTTTATTTAATTTTATTCTGCATAATTTCTGTATTAAATTCGAAAACGTTAAATTGTAAATATATTTTTTCTAAAACCATTTAAAATTGATTTTAAATTTCTCAACTATGATGCTTCTAAATTTATACTCTTGTTTTATTTGTACTTTCAGTATGGCAAAGCCTTTAACATTCAACTTGTTCTATTAAATAATGAAAAGCTTTACATTTTGTCCTCATGTGCCTTTGAATATAGCAAAAGGTATGAACCCATTTTGCCTTAAAGATCTCTTTTAAAAAAAAGAATAAAATTCCTAATGTAAATTCAAGGAAAAACCTGTATACAAATGTACTAAGAAATGTTAATTCTTAAAGTAAATGATATTTTATGTTGTAACTTCTGCCAAATTTCCTTTTAAAAACATGTATTTCAAATGGTATTTATATTTCAATCATGTATTAAAATAGTATAAAATATTGTAATTTTTTCTAATGTATATTTTAAAAATTTTTAGTTCTTACTAAAGTGTGCATCAGTATGGCTAGAATGATTTAATTAGTCAATCCAAGTTTAAGTGTAGAAGATATCAATATAGTTACAAATCCATCATTTTCAAAACTTTGAGTAAATGTCAATGTATGACACAATATAAGCAAGCTTATACTATCCAACATTATACTCAAAATAGATAAGTTCAACAAATATAAATCTCAGTACTTACTAAGAAGATATTTTAGATGAATAAGATCCTTTTTCCCCTAAGGAAACTACTTCTTTCCATCGTCGAGATTAAAATCGTGGCCTTTACTAAATTGTAAATAATTCTTCTCAATTGAGACAGTTACATAGCGCTGCTTAACTGGAAAGTTCCAATGACTAGATATTAACTGCGGCACTTAGTTCATTTTCAGGACTTTGTAAATTTTTCAAAATGGGTATGAATTTTTAAAACTGCTTATGACATACTGATAAACTGAGCATTGGGATGAATTTCTGTATTGAAAGACTAATGAAATGGAAACTTGAATGGTTGAATTCTTTGATCAACTTGAGGAAAAAAATCACTGAATTAAGTTGGGTTTTGAATACTCCTATACAATAATTAAGCAATTGCAAGTCAAACTAGTGACAAGCTTTACAACCCGTTTTCTAATGCTTGGGATAAAGCAGTACCAATAGTAGGTCCAAGTGACTTGAACTTCAAATGACAGATATCCATTAGAGGAAAATTTCCATACTACAAAAGGAACTAAAAGTTGATTCCATTGCGAAATGAATCTATTGGAATAAAAGTTATCCAATGATGATGATATAAGAAATACTTGAAAGTCAAGGTGGCATTCCTTAAACCAATGGACAAATGACCAAGACTAGTGGTCGATTACCAAGCATCAAGTATTCACTGTTTAAACCAAAGGAACTGTATAGACAGAACACTGTTCAAAGTAGACCCTTTAGGTTCCAATCCAGGGAGGAAATAAGAAGATGGTTATTAGTTCTCAATCTAACTAATTGTTTTCTAAGGGAAAGAATTGTTAAAATATGGTTGAATTTATTCCCATCTGGCTATTATGGTAACACTATTTGAAAATAATAAGGAAATGATTTTTTATTAATGCATTATTAAAAAATAATAGGAACTTAATTAATCTGATTTACTTAATTACACACATTGAAGTTTAATAACAATTATAGATATAATAAGCATGCATTTAAATATGTTTCAGAATTTGAATGATAAAGGCAGCATTAGAATTTAAAAGCTCTTTGTAAATTATAATTTGAAAGTGAAGGGACCATCAATTACAAGATTTTAAAATTAAATTTAAAATTGTTAATAATGTGAAAGTATGAACTATATTTTAGACATAACTGTAAGGTTTATATTGATTATAATTGTATGGAATAATCAGTGTGACTGATTTTTGAATAATGCTTTATTTAGATGAATTTGGTATCCAAATTATTTAGAATAGTAAAACCCTCCTTAGGCTATTTTCTCACCAATGCTTTCAGGAATACTGTTAAAGACCTTTAGCCATGTGCAAGATTCTTTATTAAAGGATTTGCTTTCGAGAAATTTGGAATTTGAGAGTTGAAGTTTCTCATAAATCTTGTTTAAATATGTTTCATTTTGACTGATTCCCCATGGGGAGATTCATTTTTTATTGTTTTAGAAAAACTCTAATTTTCCACAATGCATTCAATTTTAATTTTTCTTGAGATCATTTTTACAACAATCTTTACTAGATCTTTATTCAATAAGGGAGTGGAGGTTCCTTTACCACTTAGAAATTTTATAACTGAAAGGATTAGAAATACTGCTCTCAACAAAATTTGACATAAATTGTTTTGCTGAAATGCTTATTAAAAAATGAGGGTGACTCATCAGTTGATCCTATATCAGAATATTTATTTCGATTATTGAAGTCAATAGTGATTCTAGACAAAATTAATTTATTGGTTTCCGATTATTTAATTATCAATTAAGTTCATGTAAGATCATTAGGAGCTTTTATATGGAATTTCAATTCCAGTTATACTAAGATTGTAAGGAACTTTCACAGATATTTTAGTCTTCTCATACCCTAAATTAAAAATTATCATGATGATACTTTGTGCCCCTATTCTAAATGGTACATTTAATGACTAATAATACTAAGTCGATTTTATAAAGGAGTTCATTAGACCATTAGGATACCCTATTGATGTTAATGAAAGTTATTCATATTGACTTTAAGAAAAAACTTTTGCTATGACTGAGAATTAGGAAGATTAAACAAACACAATTTTTGAGATCATTATGGTTTGAGGGACAAAAAAGTTACGCAAAATTTTGTACAAGATAATAATTTAAAAAATTGATTAGGAATACACGCTACTTTTTGACGAACAAAAGTAAAATTGGATTTAAGAGTCAATAATTTTGGCGACCAAAATTAAATTGGAAATTATAACATTTGAAGTTATGTAGTACTTAAAATTGAGAGTTACAGACTTTAGGTACGGGTGCTTTTTATGGGCAGTTACATTGCTTAGACCAATTAGTACGCTTTATGTCAAACTAGGGATGAGAATAACGCCCTTTTAAACATTCAGAGGTTTGTTCTTCTTTTTTAAAAATTTTTATTTTCTGAATTAGAAACAGTACCCTGATTTAAGAAGAGGTGACTATAAGAATTACCTGGAACAACGGAAACGATTTGGCAGATCAGATTAAATTCTGACAAATTTCCAGGTCTTAATGATGCCATAAATATTAAATGTTTTTTAAGTATAGGAAATTGCACATTAATAAAGTTAATAACATAAGCGTGTTATTAAGGTAGTACTTGAACATGTTTTTTATTGATTGATTTTAATGATCCAATTGTATGGTATTATTGTTAGTATATAAGGGTGTCATTTGTGAAGTTTTGTTGCATTCTGAGGAAGTCGAGTGACGAAAGCGGAAATTAAAAGGGGTTGTACGCTATTGCTGGCTGGTTTTCTTCTTTCACTGTGTCTTCGTACGTGGATTTGGTATTATTGGTTTTTTTGGTGCTATTTGATTTTCTATTCCTCCAGCATGTTTTGTTCATTGTGATGACAAGGTTTAGATCCCTGGAGCGTGTGGCTCTGAGGTATTGGGATTTCTTTAAGTCGAGCATGTCCAACAGCTCAGGGTTTGACATGGCCTTGTATGTTAAGCAGAGATCACTTCTGAGTAGACGATATGCCACAGAGTATAGCTGGATTTTTTTTAGACAGTCAGCATAGGGTATCTGCTTTAGGCCTGTGATTCTTTTAGTGAGGTATTTCTGTGGCCTTTCCAACTGTTGCAGATGTCTTGTGAGGTACATACCAAATGGGGTATTGCACTCTATAATGGGTCTAATGAGGGAGAAGGATCATGGGGAATAAATACAAATTTTAGTAGAATAATCTTTTGTTCTTATGAAACTGAAGAAATGTTATTTTGACCAGAGTACTATCAAGTGGTTCCATAGTACCTAAGAACACAATAACAACCTCTTGTCATTGCTTGCACCTTAAACACTGGAGTGCCACAATGTTCAACTGTAGGCTCCATTATGTACGTATTATTTATTAATTTTTTTACAAATGACCTCTCATCCCTTGATGTCATACAATATGCAAATCATCCTTATATCACAAACCATGAAATGCCCCTCTGATCTCCTAAGGAGAAAAAAAACTGCAACAGTCTTTCTGTAAGCTACGCAATGGAGATGATTGTAATCACCTTCTAATTAACCACAAATTAATAAATAAATAAATAAACGTATGCTATTTAAAACACCTCAAAATCTCCTTGCTAGTAATATCACAGATAACCACAAGCACACCATTCCTTTGTTTTTGATGACGTATAAGTAGGACTTAGCCATGATCCTTCTCCAACGTTTTCAAATCATATAAATTAACTTGACAAAATACTATTTCAACTTTAACTCTGCTATAGAATCCGTCATCAGTCTACCTTTCAGCCAGTTTTCTGAGCCAAAAATGTTATTCTCCCTAATCTGGAGTACAGTCTTCCTCTGATTATTTTATTTATTTACATTTATTTTATATTTGTTTACCGGGATAGTCCGACTGGATACATGTCCATTTTCAGCGGATTACCTTTTATTCAGTACGAAAGTCCCAAATACAGATCACAGAAAATAAAATTTCCAGATTTTCCCTCTATGTTGACAACAGATCTCACCATTTTAACCTCCTACAATGTCTAAAATGACTTCCAATCACCAAAGATCAACTTCTCTTGTAGGTAGTCTTATTCACAAAATACTAAAGAGTGATTATTGGTTACCTTTGAGACAGAAACTACTCTTCCAAGACCAGGATTACCCCACAAGAAGTACCCAGGACAAAGTTGTCACAATAAGTACAAAAGTAGAAAACAGCTACTAGACAATGTACATTTTCTTGACCAGGCCCAGCATTATGGATCAGACTTCGACTCAAATCAAGGGGCCTGGAATCTCTCACTGAGTTGAAAAGGAACTTCGCCAAGCACTTGCACAAAGAAAATAAGTGTTAAATGCTTTAGGGACAATTATTAACCTCGCCATTTGCTATAAAATAGCATACCACCTCCAGCAAGTCAGCACTATGAAATGCTGACCTGTAACAGAATGCTACTTACAGCCAGTCTTTCCCTATTCATTATCCTAAATGTTATTCTGCTTGTTTCCAAAAAGGTTGAAATTCAAAATGTACTTTATATATATATATATATATATATATATATATATATATATATATATATATATATATATGTGTATTGTAAATATTCTAAACAACTTTGATTTTTCTGTTAATTTTATCTCTGCATAATTTCTCTGTACTTAAGACTCGGGAACAACCGTAAGAATCTGCAAAAACATATGTTTGTTCTAAAACCATTTAAAACATTTGATTTTGCATTTCTTCTTACGTAATGCATGCTTCTGGAATATTCATGCTGCTTGGTTTTATTTCAGTACTTTCAGTTTGTGGCTGAAAAGGGCCTTTACATTAGTCCACTTACCTTGTTACCAAATAGTAAATAAAGAAAAGCTGCTCAGAGTGACATTTTGTCCATCAGTGGTGTTCCTTCTGCCATAGTAGTCATAAAGGATGATGAATCCCATTTTGCCTTAAAGTAACTCTCACATTTGTAAAAAAAAAGATATAAAATATACCTACAGTGTTTAACATTTCATGGCAAATTATACCTTTTATACAGAATGTACTAAGAAAATGTGTGAATTTCTTAAAGTCACACTGTCATTCTTTATGGTATGACGTTTACCTTCTGCTCAAATTTCCTTGTTAAAACAGCATGCTATTTCAAATGGTATTTTAGTATTTTTGCAGCTAGAATGTATTAAAATTAGTAATAGAAATAGTTACTTAATTGTCCTTTTCTATTTATGCATTATTTTCAAAACATTTTTTGGGTCTCGTTACTAAAGTGGTGCCATCAGGTAAGTGGCTAGCAAGTGATTTAAACTATCAGTCACACTCCACTACTTTAAAGCTGTATGAAGTACTTACATCAGATTATATTAACCAAAACTCCATTCATATATGGGCAAAACTATTGTAGTAAATAGTGCCAACTGTATGCACAGCGCGAATATAGAGCAAGCTCTACTACTTCTCCTCACATTCGCATATTTTACTCAAAAATGAAGATAAAGTTGTGAAGCATAAGATTAAATTCTGCGGTACTGAGTGCAGAACGGTACGATCATTTCTAGATGAGATAAGGAATCCTTTTTCCACCTCAGGTAAACTACATTCTTCTGCCAATTCTGTCGAGATTAACAATAAGCGTGGGCTTTTACTTAAATTGTTAAAAAGATATCGTTCTCTAGATTTAGAGAACTGTTACTTTAGGCGCTGCATTCAACTGGGCATAGTTCCCAAGGGACTGAGATTTTTCAAATGCCCTAATGGGGTTACCGTTAATGTTCCATTTTTCAAGACTTTGGTAAATTTCTTCAACAATGCTGGTATTGAATTTTTAAAACTGCTTATTGACAATAACTGTATGAAAATGAGCGCATTGAGGGATGAAATAGGTCTCTTGGAAGGGGAGCTAAAAGATCAAACTGGAAATTTGAATGGTTGTGATTTCTTTGATCAACTTGAGCAACACACTACTGAAGTCACCAATCGTAAGCAGCTCAAGTTGGCTTGTGATATCACCTCCTATGACAACAATAATGCTTATAGCAATTTTGCCATCAGGGCGAACACTGCAGTGACCAAAGTTAATTACCAACGCTCCGGTGTTTCTAATGCTTGGGGTAAAAGGCATTATAATGTAGTAGGTTCCGGTTCTAATGAACTGGAGCGTTCAAATGATCGTGAGTCGTTCCATTATGAGGAAAATTTCCCTATACTACAAAATGGAACTAAAACTGTTGATTCCATTGCTGACAATGAATCTATTGGTAATAGTTCAACTGTTGACTGCGTCAATGATGTTATGAGTGATAAGACAATACTTGAAAATGCCAAAGAGGCTGGTGGCGATTCCCTTAACACCAATGGGACAGTTAGACCGAAGACTAAGACTGGTATGATTACTCAAGCCACTTCAAATGTTTCTTCTTCTTTTTTAAACAAAAGGAACTGTCATCAGAGCAGGAACACTGTCCTCACCAGGAGTCGGACCTTTTTAGGTTCCAACTCCTCGGGGGAGGAGATATAGAAGAAAGATTGGATTTATTCAGCATCATCAATCTAACTGAACATTGCTTTTCTGAAGGGGAAATTAATTTGTTAAAATATGGGTTGAATTTTATTCCCACTACTAGGGCTAGTTATAGTAACACTATTATAGACATAAAAAAATACACAAGGAAACTGAATTTATTTTATTTAATGCATTTTATGTCAGATAAAGAGCCAAAAAATAGGATCTTAATTAGACCATCTGACTTTACCCCTCAATTACATCACACTTTGAAAGTGTTTGAAGAACAATGTATTAATGATATAACTAAGGTTTTGCATTGTAAAAATCATGTTGTCCAGAATTTGAACCATGATGAATGGCTAGCCCTTACGAATTTAAAAGCACTTTGTAAGAATTATAGATTTATGAAAAGTGATAAGGGGGGCAACATAGTCATTATGACCCAAGATGTTTATAACAACAAAATGTTAGAAATTGTTAATAATGCTGAAGAGTATGAACGTATTAATTTGTAGGACATTAACCGTCGTGTGAGGTTTATTCATTCTGAATTATATGCTTTGTTCATGACAAATGACATCAGTCGTGATATGTATGATTTTTGTTTGGTACAAGAGCCGCGTATTGGGGTGATTTTTGGTATCCCCAAAACGCATAAGAATATTAAAGACCCTCCCCTTAGACCTATCGTTTCATCACCACATTCTGTTACTGAGGGGATATCTCTTGTTATCGATGGCATTTTAGGGCCAGTTGTGGCAGGTGAAGATTCATTTATTAAAGATTCTTGGCATTTTCTGAGCAAATTTGGGAAATTTATGCAGAATTTTGAATTTGACCCCATGAGACACATCATTTTTACCATCGATGTTGTCTCTTTATATACCTGTATTCCTCACTCAGTGGGGATTGATGTTGTATGTGATTTTTTATTAAGAAAAAATCTTAATTTAACCAACAATGCCATTTCAACTATTAGATTGTTTCTTGAGATCATTTTAGAGAACAATTTCTTTTTACTAGGAGACATCTATTATAGACAAAGAAAGGGAGTGGCCATGGGGTCCCCTGCAGCACCAGCCTTTGCGAATTTGGTTATGGCTGGTTGGGAGTTAGAAATACTGCCCATTATCAAACAAAAATTTGACATCAAATTGTATTGTCGCTTTATAGATGATTTATTTTTCATTATTGAGGGTGACGTCAGTACAGTTGACTCTCTGATATCAGAAATTAATTTATCTTCCGATTATTTAAAGTTCACTAAAGGAAGTTCTGGATCACAGATTAATTTTTTGGATGTCTTCTTATATTGGGATACATCCGAATTAAGGTTCCATAGTAAGATCTTTCGTAAGGAGACTTTTACTAATGGATATTTACATCTTCTCAGTAATCACCCTAAGCATGTTGTGAAAAACATTCCTCGAGGTCAGTTCATTAGGGCCAGTCGGATGACTTCTAAATTTAGCGATTTAATGAATGAATTTGATACTATTGTCTCCCTATTCAGTAACAGGGGCTATCATGTTAATGAGCTGAATAATATTAAGGATGAGATTTTGACTAAACGTTCTATTTCTTTTAGACCTTTATTGGATTATCCCTTTTTGACTGTCTTGACTGATGAAAGGTTAGAGCAAAGTCACGACAAAGACAAAAATATTTTGTGCTCATTAGACATGAGTTCTGATGGGGGACAGATTAAACACATTATTGCCAATAATTGGAGAATCATTAGTGGTAATAAGGACGTTCAAAAAATTTTAGGTGACCGTCCAGCTTTTGTTTTTAGGAAGCATAATAATTTGAAAAAAATTTTGGAGCTTAGAAATCACACGCCTACTAATTTATGCACTAACAAAACAGGTATGCACAGCTGTCATTTTTGCAACATGTGCAGATTTATTTCTGAGGGTCCCTATATTAAAGTTGAGACGATTGATAGGACATTTAAGGTTGATGGGTATGCTGATTGTAACTCAATTGGAGTAGTTTACATTGCTTTATGTTCAACGTGTCCGGCTTTTTATGTCGGCATGACAACCAGATGCCTTAAAACCAGAATTAGGGAACACCTCTACAGTATCAAAACTAGGGATGAGAATAACGCCCTTTTTAAACATTCAGAGGTTTGTTCTTCTTCTTTTTTTAAAAAATTTTTATTTTCTGTATTAGAAACAGTACGCCCTGATTTAAGAAGAGGTGACTATAAGAATTACCTGGAACAACGTGAAACGATTTGGCAGATCAGATTAAATTCTGACAAATTTCCAGGTCTTAATGATGCCATAAATATTAAATGTTTTTTAAAGTATAGGAAATTGCACATTAATAAAGTTAATAACATAAGCGTGTTATTAAGGTAGTACTTGAACATGTTTTTTATTGATTGATTTTAATGATCCAATTGTATGGTATTATTGTTAGTATATAAGGGTGTCATTTGTGAAGTTTTGTTGCATTCTGAGGAAGTCGAGTGACGAAAGCGGAAATTAAAAGGGGTTGTACGCTATTGCTGGCTGGTTTTCTTCTTTCACTGTGTCTTCGTACGTGGATTTGGTATTATTGGTTTTTTTGGTGCTATTTGATTTTCTATTCCTCCAGCATGTTTTGTTCATTGTGATGACAAGGTTTAGATCCCTGGAGCGTGTGGCTCTGAGGTATTGGGATTTCTTTAAGTGGAGCATGTCCAACAGCTCAGGGTTTGACATGGCCTTGTATGTTAAGCAGAGATCACTTCTGAGTAGACGATATGCCACAGAGTATAGCTGGATTTTTTTTAGACAGTCAGCATAGGGTATCTGCTTTAGGCATGTGATTCTTTTAGTGAGGTATTTCTGTGGCCTTTCCAACTGTTGCAGATGTCTTGTGAGGTACATACCAAATGGGGTATTGCACTCTATAATGGGTCTAATGATGAGGGAGAAGGATCATGGGGAATAAATACAAATTTTAGTAGAATAATCTTTTGTTCTTATGAAACTGAAGAAATGTTATTTTGACCAGAGTACTATCAAGTGGTTCCATAGTACCTAAGAACACAATAACAACCTCTTGTCATTGCTTGCACCTTAAACACTGGAGTGCCACAATGTTCAACTGTAGGCTCCATTATGTACGTATTATTTATTAATTTTTTTACAAATGACCTCTCATCCCTTGATGTCATACAATATGCAAATCATCCTTATATCACAAACCATGAAATGCCCCTCTGATCTCCTAAGGAGAAAAAAAACTGCAACAGTCTTTCTGTAAGCTACGCAATGGAGATGATTGTAATCACCTTCTAATTAACCACAAATTAATAAATAAATAAATAAACGTATGCTATTTAAAACACCTCAAAATCTCCTTGCTAGTAATATCACAGATAACCACAAGCACACCATTCCTTTGTTTTTGATGACGTATAAGTAGGACTTAGCCATGATCCTTCTCCAACGTTTTCAAATCATATAAATTAACTTGACAAAATACTATTTCAACTTTAACTCTGCTATAGAATCCGTCATCAGTCTACCTTTCAGCCAGTTTTCTGAGCCAAAAATGTTATTCTCCCTAATCTGGAGTACAGTCTTCCTCTGATTATTTTATTTATTTACATTTATTTTATATTTGTTTACCGGGATAGTCCGACTGGATACATGTCCATTTTCAGCGGATTACCTTTTATTCAGTACGAAAGTCCCAAATACAGATCACAGAAAATAAAATTTCCAGATTTTCCCTCTATGTTGACAACAGATCTCACCATTTTAACCTCCTACAATGTCTAAAATGACTTCCAATCACCAAAGATCAACTTCTCTTGTAGGTAGTCTTATTCACAAAATACTAAAGAGTGATTATTGGTTACCTTTGAGACAGAAACTACTCTTCCAAGACCAGGATTACCCCACAAGAAGTACCCAGGACAAAGTTGTCACAATAAGTACAAAAGTAGAAAACAGCTACTAGACAATGTACATTTTCTTGACCAGGCCCAGCATTATGGATCAGACTTCGACTCAAATCAAGGGCCTGGAATCTCTCACTGAGTTGAAAAGGAACTTCGCCAAGCACTTGCACAAAGAAAATAAGTGTTAAATGCTTTAGGGACAATTATTAACCTCGCCATTTGCTATAAAATAGCATACCACCTCCAGCAAGTCAGCACTATGAAATGCTGACCTGTAACAGAATGCTACTTACAGCCAGTCTTTCCCTATTCATTATCCTAAATGTTATTCTGCTTGTTTCCAAAAAGGTTGAAATTCAAAATGTACTTTATATATATATATATATATATATATATATATATATATATATATATATATATATATATATATATATGTATTGTAAATATTCTAAACAACTTTGATTTTTCTGTTAATTTTATCTCTGCATAATTTCTCTGTACTTAAGACTCGGGAACAACCGTAAGAATCTGCAAAAACATATGTTTGTTCTAAAACCATTTAAAACATTTGATTTTGCATTTCTTCTTACGTAATGCATGCTTCTGGAATATTCATGCTGCTTGGTTTTATTTCAGTACTTTCAGTTTGTGGCTGAAAAGGGCCTTTACATTAGTCCACTTACCTTGTTACCAAATAGTAAATAAAGAAAAGCTGCTCAGAGTGACATTTTGTCCATCAGTGGTGTTCCTTCTGCCATAGTAGTCATAAAGGATGATGAATCCCATTTTGCCTTAAAGTAACTCTCACATTTGTAAAAAAAAAAGATATAAAATATACCTACAGTGTTTAACATTTCATGGCAAATTATACCTTTTATACAGAATGTACTAAGAAAATGTGTGAATTTCTTAAAGTCACACTGTCATTCTTTATGGTATGACGTTTACCTTCTGCTCAAATTTCCTTGTTAAAACAGCATGCTATTTCAAATGGTATTTTAGTATTTTTGCAGCTAGAATGTATTAAAATTAGTAATAGAAATAGTTACTTAATTGTCCTTTTCTATTTATGCATTATTTTCAAAACATTTTTTGGGTCTCGTTACTAAAGTGGTGCCATCAGGTAAGTGGCTAGCAAGTGATTTAAACTATCAGTCACACTCCACTACTTTAAAGCTGTATGAAGTACTTACATCAGATTATATTAACCAAAACTCCATTCATATATGGGCAAAACTATTGTAGTAAATAGTGCCAACTGTATGCACAGCGCGAATATAGAGCAAGCTCTACTACTTCTCCTCACATTCGCATATTTTACTCAAAAATGAAGATAAAGTTGTGAAGCATAAGACTTAAAGAGATGTTAAAGAGCTCTGTAGTATTTTATATGCCAGTGCAGATGGATAACTTTGAAAAACAAGCACAGACACAATTACCTACGCCCCACACACACACACACACACACACACACACACACACACACACACACACACACACACACACACACACACACACATGAACAGAGTAACCTTTAAGGAAAATAAGCGATAAAGATGCTTTACTTTAAAAAAAAAAGGTAGTGAAAAGAAACATGTCTGTGTCACAACAAAATTGTTAGTTAGAAAAAAGAAGAGTGTTAAACATGGTAATTTTGTGGGCATTATAATTAACCTGCATTCAGTAAACATCATGTTAAGCATGAAGATGTTTAGCACATCTAGAGACTGTTGGCTACTGTAAGAATTGTGGTCTTCACTAAAATTGCAAGAGGTATATGAGGACACATCTAGATTAGAGTACAAAAGTGGTTATTAGTCCATAGTTGCTGCATGGCCACAATGGCTGTATTTCTCCAATGTAGAGGCGTCCAAAGCTAATTTAAAATAAATTACTTATGGTGCTAAATTAATACAGCAGCATTTTGCAAGTTTATTTCAGTCACTAATTCTTATTCCTTTGAAACAAACTCTGCTTGCTTGTTGCCTTTGGCATTATGTACTTTCCCTGATATGATCTTGATGACAAGCTGATGTCTAATCTAATACTTCTTACCTCCTGCAGATTCCTAGTGGTAGTCACATCTCACTAGTGATACTGTACATAGCAAAAAAAATAAATAAGCAATGCACCTGCAACTGCGGTCTCATAGCAGAATGGCAGAATCAGGGAAATGTGATGAGAACTGTCAAGCGGCTGTGCAGACAAAGCAAAGGCAGAGCACAGTATGTGACACATAGACCAACCTCCTATGGTGGTTTTGAAAGACAGTTTCATGAAATGATTCAGTCTTGTTTCTGGCCATTATCTCTATGCATACCACATGCTTTCTTCTTCTTCTTCTTCTTCTTCTTCTTCTTCTTCTTCTTCTTCTTCTTATTATTATTATTATTATTATTATTATTTTCAAATTGGGTGCTCCGGAAGGTCTTTAAATACACTTGCCTAATATGTGAGGCTTCTTTCCCTGGGCCTCTGCTAAAAATGGGATAAACTCCAGTCAAAATATTTCAGTAAACAAAGAGAAGTAAATAAATAATAATAAATAAATATATGATGCCTGCTGGAACTGCTGAGTTGAGCACTCGTAGATAATCACATTAATATTTGGGAATGGGCAATGCTCAAGCGTGACTGACAGACAGACCATCACATTTTTTTTGGTTGCTATGTAATGCAGACAAAATAGCCCTCAAAATGGCTGCAGCTTGGCAAACTTATAGTGAGAAAAAATAAAAGCAGGCAGAACCACCTGCATGTCAATATGAGAATGCTGATTTTACTAGTCTGCCCAGCAGCTGTCAATTAGCTCTGGTTTTATTTCTGTACAGCTGAAGAAGCATGATTTTCACAAAATGCATTCTCTTTAGAGTGAAATTATGTACCTGTGAGCTGCTCAAGTCAGAAAAACAAAATGAACTAAATAAATAAGCCAAGCTTCTCAGTGGAAAATATCATAAATTATATATAATAAAAAATAATTATTAGCAGAAAGCAGAGGAGCTGTAGCACAATGGCGTAATAGCACTAGCCACACTCCTCTTGGTTACCCTTCCTGTCCATACCAAAGACTAAGTACATATTGTTTTGCTCATGCTTCTACTATACCTGTGTATTTTCCACAGTCACTACCTGCAGTTTGCTAATTTTCTTCCTTTGCCACCTAGTACTGCCTAGCATCATTCTCTAGCCTTCTTCTCTGTCCTCATTCACTTTACTTGTTCTTGTCCCAGGTTTCTTGAGATCATTCTTTTTAAACAGTTTCCCTTGTCTTTGAATATATTCTGTTAGATATTGCACTCCCCTTTTACTTTGTGTATAGGGACTACCATCTGGAGGTAACTTTTAATATTTGTGTCAGTACTACAACCCCCTGTAGACTAAGGTGAAGCCTATTTCTCCAAGACAATTTTGTAATTCTCTAGGGCGGCCACGGTGGTGCAGCGGCTAGCGTTGCTGCCTCACAGCAAGAGGTTCTCTGGTTCGATCCTCGGTTGGAATGCCTTCTGTATGGAGTCTGCATGTCCTCCCTGTGGTTGCTTGGGTTTCCTCCCAAATACATGCTGTAGGTGGATTGGACATTCTAAATTTGCCCTAGGTGTGAGTGTGTGCCTTCTTTGGAAGGTTGGGCACTGGGCTGGCAACTCAACTCTGTAAAACTCCACTGCCAATCATGAGCAGACAGGTGATATGCTGTGGCGACCCCTAACCAGGAAAAAGCCGAAAGAAGAAGAATTTTGTAATTCTTTCAGGTTCTTCCTAGGTCCCCAGTTAGTCTGAATCCACACACCATCAGTCACTTGTTACAATCATCCACCCTATTCTTCTTAGGACATTTTGTTTGGGATATAAAAAGGACCCCTGAAAAGACCACCAAGATGCCATGTAGCTCCATGCAACTCACAGCCAACTCCATGATCATTGCAGCTGTGCATTTGATGGTCACTGTAGCCTGATTCTTATTATCAACATATACAAAGTCTCCAAAATGCACCCCCCTCAGGAAATGAAATGATAAATCAAGCTACAATCTATCTTTCCTGTAGGCTAATCAAGGTTTCAATAAAAAGGAGAGAATACCATTGTTTCCAAAATATTTCATCTGCTTCCCCCACATTAGGTTCTAAAATAATTCTCAGACCTGTTAGTATTTATTTTTATTTTATTTTTTATTCAACATTCATTGACCGGGAAAGTCTAAATGAGCTAGTGCTCTTTTTCAGTGGAGGCCCGAGGAGAAAAGTTCTGCAGAATAAACAATATGCAGTGTTATAATTTATAGTCATTAACATTTAGATTAGAAAAATATTTTACAGTGTGTATCAAGATAGGAATTCAAGGTTTATACAAAACAAATCAACAGAGAGAGAGAGAGAGAGAGAGAGAGAGAGAGGATTTACACACAAGTAGAGGAAGAAAAATACTATTCGAGTTAAATGCACGCAATTAAGTAAGTATAAACATGTAATATAATGTACAAAAGATGAGGTCAAATGAAGATAGATGCATTTTACTATGGCAGATTGAGTATGATTCAGCAATGTGCATGTTATTTTAAGATGTTAGGGGAGATGTTAATAAAGTATAGTGATAATGATGGTAGAAGGAAGGCTGTAGGAGAGAAAGAAGAAATGGCAGCAGAAAGGAGGTAGGTTAGGTTTTAGATATGATTTAGGGAGGTATTCTCAATTTCTGAGGACTGGAGTACTTTGTTCAGAAAATAGTGAGTACTGTAGGTGTTCTAAGGAACTGGTAATGAGAAAGAACCAGGGTCTGTAGTGGGGATGTTATTAGGGATGCAAGAAGAATGACTCACTATGGTAGCAGAAATACTTTTTTACAGTACAAAAAAAAGAAGAAGGGGAAAGGATGGGAAATTATTTTTGTGACTACATATGCAGAAAATACCAAGACATTTCTGAATATTATTCATAGACATTGGTCTATTCTACTGTCTAATAATAACTTGGAACAAATAACACCCCTCAATTGCAAGTTTTCTTTCGGAGGGGTTGGTCAATTGAGCATGCTTTAAGGAGCCACAAAATGGCAGAGAAAACTAATTTAGTACAGACTAATTTAATAAGGGATGTACATGTGGGTTGTTACCTTTGTGGGAAATGTGGACTATTGAAACAGGGAATGTCAAAAGGAATTGTGAAATCAGGCAGTTAATTACTTTTTCTACCACATGGATAATTTACCTTGTTACTTATTATTGCTCCATTTTTATGTTGGCAAAACTTCAAGGATGTTTAAATCTAGGATATCAGAACACTTTAGTGATAGCATATGTAAGAAAATAATGAATACTTTATATAAACATGTATTAAAAACTATACTTTAAAACACTTTTATCGAATGTGCATGTATGTTGAATATGCATATCTGTTGACATTGTGTGAATGCACTGGCATTACTTCTGAATGTGTATCGGTGGCAGGGATTTGTTAATTTGTGAGACTTCAGAAGCATACATATGTGATCACTGGCTGCAAATGCAGTGTGTGTGTGTGTGTGTGTGTGTGTGTGTGTGTGTGTGTGTGTGTGTGTGTGTGTGTGTGTGTGTGTGTGTGTGTGTGTGTGTGTGTGTGTGTGTGTGTGTGTGTGTGTGTGTGTGTGTGTGTGACTGAGCAAAGTATGGTGAGGGTGAGAGACGAGAAGTTTGTAGTGTGTTTGAGTTTTTACAGTGAGTGAATGCAGGCAGTGATAGATGTGCATGTGAGGAGTGCAGCTCTGAAAAGGGAGATTCAATCAGTGCATGTCTGGAAGTGGCTGTTAGCAGGTATAGGCTGTGTGAAAAGTTTTGTGTGAGACAGAGGGTTGTGTGTCTCTGCCCTAATCAGCACTTGCTCCAAAGTAAGTGTGAGCTCAAAGTTGATTATATATATTTTTTGAGGGGGGTAAGAATTGTGTTTTTTGTTGGGGGGGGTGTTTTGGGTTACTGGCTAAATAAATATGTTTCTAAAACGGGAACACAACACTTAGTGTGATTTTGTTGGTTAACTTTAAACATGTGACTTTCTGGAGGGATATTTAGATCTTGTGAATTGTTTTAATGGATTTGATTGTGAAGAAGTCATTGTTAAATGCAGATGAAGGTGCTTAATTTGTGTTTCTATGTGCAATTTGCATTTTAATATATGTGATTTGCTGATTATTTGGAGTGGCCATTTCCTCCAACCAGAACTGTTTTTGTTACAATTGAATGGTATGTTGATGAGTGTGAGTGTACGTGCATGCATGCATTTAAGATATGCAGGTTATTGAGTGACTGTGCTCATTAGCCTGACATCAGTTTAAAAGACCAGACTTGCTTGCCTAACTTGTTCCATGTTACAGTTTTTAGTTTCATCCAATTACATCTTCCACCCTTATCTTTGTTTCTATTTGTGCCATTTAACCTCACTGACACTATGGTCCTGTCACTCCATTTTTTTTCAAGGAAACAGGTTGAATGTTCTGGGTTATTTTAAGTGGCAGTACCACAGTAATTATTAGAATTTTCAGTGACTTGGAAGTTTCATTCCTAGGTAATGAAACATGCACCTTAGATATAATACAAAGCATAAAGCATCTGTTAGCAGATAAGTAGGAAACAGTTTATCTTATCATTTATGACCTACAAAGCTATAACCCAATGCAGGCATTTTTCGGAGTCAAAGATATTTATGAGCATTGTAATGTTAACATCGAGAAGATTTATGTTGATTTAAATAGTATTGAAAATTAGAATAAATGATTTTAAAGCACTATAGCATCAATTAAATGTAGCCAAGTCATGCAGGTTTAAAAATAGCTCTCAGCTAAAGTCTGCATCATAAGGAGCAAAAAAAGGTTCATATACTTCTGTGGGACTGCACAGCGGAAAGTCTTTAAACAACCCTCTAATGGACACAGACACGCGGTAGAATGGTTCATTAAAAGTTTAATATACTTCTGTGGGACTGCGCAGCAGAAAGTCTTTAAACAACCCTCTAATGGACACAGGCATGCTGTAGAATGGTTCATTAAAAGGTTGATATACGTCTGTGGGACTGTGCAGCGGAAAGTCTTTAAACAATCTTCTAATAGACACAGGCATGCTGTAGAATGGTTCATTAAAAGGTTAATATACTTCTGTGGGACTGCACAGCAGAAATGGTTTAAACAACCTGCTAATGGACACAGGCACGCTGTAAAATGTTTCATTAAAAGGTTAATATACTTCTGTGGGACTGCGCAGCGGAAAGTCTTTAAACAACCTTCTAATGGACACAGGCACGCTGTAGAATGGTTAATTAAAAGGTTAATACTACTTCTGTGGGACTGCACAGTGGAAAGTCTTTAAACAATCATCTAATGGATGCAGGCATGCTGTAGAATGGTTCATTTCCCAAGGCTGTTTGTAAAAGTTTCATCTCCCTAACCCCTGCTTGCACTTATCAAGGGAACCAGAACTTGCCAAAGATTTTGGATGCGTGGTTATGTTTAAAAAGGCCCCAGTGGTCATTAGCC
>NC_056735.1:329396218-329443718 GCF_019279795.1 Protopterus annectens
GGCAGTCCATACAGCCTACCTTGACCTGGCAAAGGCCTTCACACAATACCCCACTCAGGTATCATCGAAAACTCATCAGCTTGAATGTAAACCCATACATCACAAGATGGGTTGCAAACTGGCTAAGTGACAGAACCCACAGGGTCAGAGTTGCTGGAGCCATGTCAGACTCAAAGCCTGTCACAAGTGGTGTCCCACAGGGATCAGTCCTGGGTCCACTCTTGTTCGGCATCTACTTTTCTGAAGTACAAGCAAACACAGGAGGGTTATGGCTGACAAAGTTTGCAGATGACTGCAAACTGGGCGCCATAGTCGAAAACACATCTGACACAGATATCCTTCAGAAGGGCCTCACAGAAACTGATAACTGGTGCCAGAGCCATGGCCTAAAGTTAAATGCCAAGAAATGCATAGTCATACCCTTCGGGAAAAACAAGGTTACCCCTAGCTACCATATAGGTGGCAATCCACTGAGCACAGAAGAAGTCATCAGGACCGGGGGACCCAGGTTGACAGTAGCCTTCGCTTGACACTCATGTTGCTAAAGTAGTTAGGAAAACCTTCTACATTGCCCACCTGATCATGAAGGGATTCATATCTAGATCAAGGGAGGTCATCGTCCCCCTGTACTCATCACTCATTAGACCTATGATTGAGTACAATGCCCCATTCGGAATGTATATGACCCGACACCTGCAGCAGCTGGAAAGGCCCCAAAAGTTCCTCACCAAAAGGATAAAGGGTCTCAAAAATATGTCTTATGCTGCCTGACTGAAAGAACTCCAGCTCTATTCAGTCTCATACCGCTTGCTCAGAGGTGACCTGTGCCTGACATATAAGGCCATGTCAAACCCTGATTTGATGAATATGCTTCACCTCAAAAAATCTAGATCCCTCAGAACCACAAGGGCGGGAGACTTAAACCTTGACACGGTTATTAATAGAACGTGCTGGAGGGACAGATTCATCACCCAGAGACTCCCTATGCTGTGGAACAAAATCCCGGTACATGTGAGGCAGAGCGCGCTGGCCTTGTTCAGGAGGAATCTTGACCAATGGATGGGGATCGCAGATATACCCCAGGGATTACTTCAGTGTCACTGCTTGACAGAGGCACAGCAAAATAATAGGCATAGTTTTATTCAAACTAAAGGGGTGGCGAAAGCCAAATAACTATGGGCTAGGCTTATAAATGCCCTTGGGCAGATAGCCTAGTATGAACCTATGAACCTATGAACCTATGAACAACAAACAAACCTCATAATATAAAATCCTCTGGTTGCTTACCAGATGCTATAAGTGATCACCTCCAAACCTATGTAATCAGACAACAACATGGTTTATCCAAATAAAGAATCTATAAACAAGTATGCAATTTAACCAAATATGAGAAAGACACATTTATTGTAGCCCTGTCCCACTGCACCCAGAATGCATTAAAAGTAATGCTCCAAATGAAGCAGTTACTCACTTCAATTATACCTCCCTGAAAATACTAAATGATTTAGCACTAGTTAGGACAAGCAGGGAAAAACTAGCACAGCACCATGGCCAACAAAAGAGACCAAACAGCTCATTCTGCAAAGAGATAAAGCAAAGAAAGAATGGTATAAGACTATAATACAACACGCCTATCATAATTTTAGATATCCCCAAAACCATAACAAGATCCATGTTAAATATGACATGAAATAATTCTACAGTAATCTCCAGCAAAAGCAATAAAATAATGCCAAGTTTTTTTGGTCCTCTCTAAATAAACTATTACATACCCACCATACCACTACACTATGTCCTTCTACTTTAAACAACAAAAAGTCCATTGCCACATAGAACAACACTCATTTTATCCAGTCAGTTCTATCACTAACCAATGACCACCTCACTTTGAACTTCCATCTGTTCTTGAAAGCAACACACTGTCTTTTAGTTTTTAGCCTGTCCCAACATCAACCCCTTCACAAAGGAGGTACATCAACAGAGTTAAAAAGCTAAAGACCTATTGCTATGCTATCACCCCTATCTAAAATCCTTGAGAAATGTACTCACACTCAGCTTGTGAAACATGTAACCAAACACAAACTCCTCTCCAACACCCAGCACAGTTTCAGGCTCACACAATACTATTACTGCTCTGCTCAACTTCACCAACATAGTGAATCAATTCAGAAATGAGAGCAGCTTTGTTTCTTCACTTTCCCTTGACTTTTCCAAAGCATTTGACACAATGTCACACCAAAAGCTACTTTCTGAATTGCAAATCTAGGCCTCACTTACCCCTCCCTTCCTCCCTCCCGCCATCTCCTGGTTTCACAACTATTTATGCAATTGTCAGCAGGCAACTAAATGGCAATAAAACCTTTCAGCATTTCAACCAATCTCTATATTGGTGTTCCCAAATGGTCTATACTCGGCCCCTTTCTGTTTAATATTTTCATAAGTAAACATCATACCGCGACAACACTTGCACTCTTGTACAATATGTCAATGATTCAACACGTATCTGCTTTGCCCCACACATAAAATTACATAAAATCCCTCAAAAATCTTTTGCTGACATTAAAATATGACTAAAATTCTAACTTGTTGCTGAATGTCAAAAAAAATAAGCTTATGCTACTTACTCCAAAACAACACCTTAATCAGATACACACATTTTATATTATCTAAGTAATAAAACAAGAATAGAAACCATAAGCCAAACTAAACTTGGAGACATAATAGATGACAGCCTCAAATCTGATCACCACATGCTTCATTCCATAAAGCTCATCAAAAGCTCGTCTCTATAGGGCCAAAAATTACCTGACAGATCAAACAAGGGTTACCTTAGCAGCAATGTACCTCCTTCCTTCTCTGTTATGTTTTCCTATTCTTACAAATATCAACACATGTATAAATCTAAACTATCCTCTTGCTTCTACAAAATACCTAACTTTACAACCAGCCAACCTTATAAAACACACCATTGCCTTGCATTAAAACAATTGAACACTTGAACTTGAAAACCAGTTGACATACTCACAACTAATAATTCCCCACAACCTCTTGTACTCTCCAAACAAATACCTAGCATTTTAAAATACCTACTTTAGTATTCACCCACTAGAGACCTTTGCTCTAGCAATAATCACTTATTATGTAGCAGTATGACATTCAACACTACTGAAGACTCTCTCTACATCCATTATGTGCCAAAACTAATGCCCACAGAGTTAAAACAGATAGAAAACTTAAATAGTTTCAAAACTTTGCTTAAACAGCACCTAAACCAGAGATGGTTCTGTTCTTCCTGCTCACCAGGCTAGCTTTACTCAGATTACTTTTCACCAACTCTTACAGCTGCTTTACTTCCCAGTCTTTTTGTACCTTTTCACTCCTTCTCATACTGCACTAATTTCCTAAAATCTTACTCTTCCTCCTTCTCTCTCACCCCACCACAATAACTACAATTCCTCCTCTGTCCATTTATCCTCCAGCTCATTTCCATAATTTCCCCTTTCATATTTCTCTGATCATCCTTTTTTAAAATACATTACTACTTGTCTGCCTGTAAATTATTACTGACCTCAAAAACACCACGGTTGTATCTTTTCTCAGCAGCCATCATGCTATAAAAACTTTAACTGTTACTGTATTTTATTTTTCCATTCAATAATTAGCCACACTATGTTAATTTTTGTGTTAGAATGTTATATTTTCATGTAATAATTATTTAACAATCATGTAAATAAGCTCGTGCATAGCTATTTTACTGGTTTACTATCATATTTGTGAACTTCATTTAGACGAACGCAATGATTTCCGACAAATATTGTTGGAAATCAAAACACAGGGCAACCAAAATATTGAATGGAGCATTTCAACAATGTCGAATATCAACTTTGCTGAAATGCTCACATCTGCCCACAGCTAACAATAATGTTTGCAGGGGGACAAGCCCCCCTGCACCCCCCATGTAAGGGGCTGTGCCTCCCATACCCCCCTACTTATATATACAAACTCCGAGATCGCACTACAGTGAGGGTAAGGGTACATTTCCCGATCCCCACTATAGTGCGATCTGCACCACAATGTTGAAGCTGACAATAGCAGCTGTTGACTCATGTCATCTTCGACATTGTGGTGATCGAACTCTCAGTTCGAGAAAATTATTTTTGCACATATTCGATCATCTAAATGACAATCGAATATGTGTTAGTAAACTATTTTTACCCTGCAGTTATAAATCTCTGTTATATAATTTAAATGTGGTGCTTTTCTCCTCAGGACTCGTCTACAAATGCATTTTTCCCAGTTGACAAAGACAAATAAACAAATAATCAAATTGAGGTGCCAGTCTAACTAATAAGTAAATACTATCTATCATCTAGCTATTTATCTATTGATTGATTTAAAGTTTGTTAACTGGAATAGTGGGTTGGTACAGGAACCTTTTCCACCACTACCTGGGCCATAAGGCAACACAATGCATATGACAGTCACACATACATAAACATATAACTATATATATACATTATACATCTACATAAGTGTATATATATATATATATATATATATATATATATATATATATATATATATGGGTCTACTTCTAAACACCGACACGCCGATTCCCCGACACAAAACTCACCGATGCCAAATAACCGACAACACACAAACCCGACACAAACCCGACAACGCAAAACACCGAACACCAAATCACCGACACACGGAACGTAAACAACACGCGACACTACATACCATACACACTAGCCCTGACCCAAACCCTAACCCTAAGGTCCGACACTATCGCACACTTCACCTACCTGCACCCTAACCCTAACTCACTTACACACCCCTAGCCCAAGCTCAGACACTAACGTACATCACCTACCTGCACCCTAACCCTAACGCACTTACACACCCCTAGCCCAAGCTCAGACACTAACGCACACATCACCTACCTGCACCCTAACCCTAACTCACTTACATACCCCTAGCCCAAGCTCCGACACTAACACACACATCACCTACCTGCACCCTAACCCTAACTCACTTACCCGACCACTCCTACCTCCGCCACTGTCGCACACTTACCGGGTCGCGATCACACATTACCCTTGTCGGGCTTTCCACTGTCGGCGAATCACCCAGTCGGTATACGTACCTGTCGGTCATCTGGCCGGTGATTTCCGTCGGGGAATCAAGCTGTCTTTTGAATGGGACCCATATATATATATATATATATATATCTATATATATATATATATATATATATATATATATATATATATATATATATATATATATATATATATATATATAGATAGATAGATATAGACACACACACACATATATATATATATATATATATATATATATATATATATATATATATATATATATATATATATATGTACATATACATATGTATATATATACATGTACATATTCATATGCAAAAGTTTTAAGTAGCACAGTTGAGTTGCTCTGGTCACTCTCTTTCCCTCTTCAGTAACATCTAATGTAAGCACTTTATATATTTTTATTAAGTGTTTTTGTGAATCTAGTAGTCTATAAGGTCTCTATCTCATGTTCGTTCCAGGTATCATCTGTCTGTTGTATTTATTTCATGCAGGCATTTCTCAGTACATTCCTGTAATTCATAAGAGAAATGCTCATACTTCCTACTTTTATCTCTGCATCTGGAAGAAACTGCTTGGTTTCTCTTGATGGAGCTTCAGCTTCCAAACCTTCTACAGCTTTAGCATATTAGCGTGGATTCTTTGCTCTACTGTTCTCTTTCCAGGTTGTCTACCTTTGCAGTTTATTATATTTATTCTTTCATCATCTCAAATAGCCACTGCCATTTGACCAGGAATTTGTTTTCCTTGGAGGGCAACTGCATTAGTATCTAGTATCCTGAGATAACTTATTTAAGTCAGGCATTCATATTATAAACTCATTGTATTTCCTGGGCTGTCTGCATGTGCTCCTTTGTAATGGTCAATTGTTTTAGTCTATCTTGAAACTAGCATAGCATTCTATCACACTTTTGAATAGTATATTTTTTCTTTCCAAGTGTCCTTAGCAATGTCAAGCTGCCTTCTCAGATGCCTGACATTCAGTGGTTCAAATGGGACAATCCCAGTTGAAGCTTATAGCACTTCCCTGATTACAAAGAGTAAACAGTATAAAACTTGTCCCCAAGTCTTACCATCTGTATGCTGAATTTTCCTTTGCATGTATTTCAGTGTTTTATCAAGCCTCACTACTAATCCAAAATCTGCAGAAGGTAGACTGAATCTTGAACTGTTTGAATTTAAATGGCTGACATAGCTGATACAGTACACCTACCGGAAAAGGTGTGGCTTTATCAGTGGGTCTCTCCTTAGGGTTACCCTCCATGGGAACAATAGTACTGGTTCCCCGGCTGCAGTTTTTTATAGCAGCACTACTTCTGTAAATAAGGTAGTATAACCAGTTATGGCTAGTATGCACTGATACCAATTGCTACAGGTTAGTGATGTCCCCATAATGTCCACTGTAGTGTGTTCAATTGGCACTTGTATGACCACGGAACTTTTATGTCCAGGATGGAGTGTACATCTCAATTTGTACCTCCAGAATTATGGATAAAGCAAAAATTAATTAGAAAAAGCCATCAACTTAAATAAAGGCACTATTGTCTTTGGACATCTCAAAATAATTTCCAGTTTTAAGAAGAATGCAGCAAAAGTCTGAGACAAAGTAGGGATGTACCTCTAAATGTATAAAGTTGGAAGGTATGATGGGATGGAGTTTTCTAGCATTCTGGATAAGAAGCGCATAGCATCTATATATCTTGCTTTATGCCTGCTTATACTTCTCTTAGGTTTTTCTATCCTTATGTGGCCTCCTAACTTGTGACGAAGAGCTACCTTTATTACTAGTATCCTATAAGTTCTTAGCACTAGTGACTGATACAGAATGTCTTCCCTCTCTTTATTTACACTATATAAGAGGCTACATTCTAATACTGGCACTACACTTGACTGGATCCTCACCTCCAACCTCCACCTCTACCGCAACCCCTCCACATTCCCTGATTCCCTAAGTTATCACCTCCTTACCTCTGTCCGAAGACATTCACCCTAATTGTCCAAATCCCATCAATACAAAGCCAGTTGCAAACTTTCTAACTTCAACCCTGACACCTTTATTCATATACTCTTTTCTATTAACTGGTCCTTCTTCCATGACCTTTCCCTAGAAGAAGCTGTTCTAAAATTCAGTAACATCTTTCTTAATACTCTAAACTCCCTGACCCCCATCAGGAAAATTAGAATTAAATCCAACTTTGCTCCTTGGATAACTCAAGACACTCACTTCCTCATACACAAGCGGGATAATGCCTGGAAAAACTTGCAAAAAAACAAATTCCCCTTCCAATCTTCAGTGCTACAGAGAACTACACAATTTAGCTAAAAAAAAAACAAGTCAACCTTGACAAAAAAAACAAACAAACAAACAAACTTGTACCTAAAGCCACAAAAAAAGCACTCTAACCCCAAAAATTCTACAATACTGTCAACAAGCTGCTACACCCAGGTAAGCCCTCTCCACCAAATCCCTCCCCTAGTAGCTCTACCTTAGACACTGCTACACTTCTTGGATCCTTCATTGCCTACATTCAGAAATTAATTAAAAAAAGACCTAAGTACCTACCCCTCTACTTCCCCATCCACTCACACAACCTTTTTCTCTCTTACGTTTGCCCCTACTGCTTATATCAGATCACTTCTCAGTAAACTCAAAACATTCTCCCTTTCCACTGATAACTTACTGCCAATTTCCTTTAAACTAGCAGCAAAAACTATTACATATCCCATCTGTATACTAATCAATAAATCAATCCAAGAAAACATAGTTTCTGATATCTGGAATACATTCTATGTTGTTCCCTTTATAAAGGAGGAAACTCCACTGACCCCTCTACTTTCAGGTCTATTGCAATTCTATCTACCCTAGCATAGATTCTTGAAAAATGCATTCATAAACTGCTCCTTGCTCATCTATTACAAGAAAAATCTCCTCAATCCCACCCAACATGGCTTTGTTCTAACCACAGTGCATCCACTGCACTGATATCTTTTACACAGACTATCTCTACATTTCAAGACAATAATAAATTAGTCTCATGTCTATTCCTTGACCTCTCAAAGGTCTTTGACACTGTCTCCCACAACCTATTTCTGTATAAACAATCTAGTCTTAATCTCTCCAACTCTGCTCTTTGCTGGCTCTCTAGCTACCTCTCCAACAGACTTCAGTCTGTAAGATGGCTCTCTGTATCTTTCCTTTTCCTCCCAGTCCAAACCAGGATTCCCCAAGGCTCCATCCTTGGACCCCTACTATTTAATATTTCCACTAACAACCTCTATCTTTCTTGTCCTCACTCCTATTTAGTACAATATGTTGATGACTCTACAATAATCTCCACCTCTTAAATCTTCCCAACCTACTCGCCCTTTACCCAAGAATCTCTTCACTCAGTTGAAAAATGGCTAACATCCAACTCCTACTCAATCGTAATAAAACTAAACTCCTCCTCCTCTCCCTCCCTAAATATCTTCAATACCTCAAATCTACCTTCACTGTCTCCCCCCTTAATAACACAACTACCAAGGTTGAACCCCACACTAAACTGTTAGGGGTAATTATTGACGAGCAACTAAAATTCAATCTTTATATCCAAAACTGCATTAAAAAGACTTACCAAAAACTTGGCCCAGTCAATAAAAACAGAAATTCCTTACAAATAAATCTAAACTCTCACTAGCACAAGCCTATTTACTAGCCACCCTATTATGTGCTTTCCCAATCCCTACTAACCTTCAAACAAATCTTTCGACTAAACTAGAACTCACATATAATAAAATTGCTAGATTTGCCACTAATCAACCCTATTGCTCATACCACTGCCTTTCTCTAAAAAAACTACAGTGGCTAGAATTGAGCCATCAACTCCTTCTGCCTCAACTACACCTGACTCACTCCATCTTAAACCAACCCCACTCCTGTCCTGCTCTCTCAACTGTCATCACTCCCTATATTCCTAACTGTACACTCCACAGCTCAAACCAACACTTCCTGCAGATCTACAAACCCAGTAAAACCATTGGCAATCTTCTCTATAATCACTCAGTTGTCAATGTATGGAACAAACTGTCCCTATATTTAAGATCAATTTCTAACACAAACTGTTTAAAAAAACATTAAAAGACAATATGTTAAACTCTTGGACTTGCTCTTGCACTGACCCAACGTAATGTACCTCTCTCCTCAGCTTCAGCTAACCCCTCCTTCCTATTAATCTGTTCTGCTCCTTCTCTTATCCTGCACTTGTTCCTTAAATAGGTTATACTACAAACTCTCTGGACCTGAAGTGCTGTTGTATTTTATTCCTGAACATACCTCATTTTATTTTTTATTTTATTTTTTGTTTTACATTTGTTTACCGGGAAAGTACAACTGGACACAGGTCCATTTTCAGCGGAGGCCCGAGGAGAAAAGCTCCAATAAAGTACATTACAGTGGTAACAAATTAACAAGCTATAATTACAAAATGCACAAACTTTCTATTAACTAGTATTGACATTATAAATATAGCAGAAATTCATTTTACAGTGTTTAATACAGTGGGTATCAAAACATGATACATGTAGAAAAACATTGGTTAATGAAAACCTGCTTCAGTCTTTTCAGTTATCACTTTGGAGAGATATTTGTACTAACTTGGGGGGTAACATGGACATAGCCAGTCTTTTGTATAGTGGGCTTTGAGGAGTTTTTTGAACTGGTGAGTAGAGGTTATATTGGTTATGTGATCTGAGAGGGAGTTCCAGGTTTTGGCTATGGAGCAGGCAAAGAGGGATTTGCCAGCCTCATTTTTGTGTTTAGTGATGCTTATCTGGTTATGGTGTGCAGATCTAAGGTTTCTAGCTGGGTTGTAAGGCTGAATCAGTTGTTTGAGGGCAGGAGTTTTCTCAGGCAAGTAGTAGAGTTTATGTGCAACTATAAGTTGGTTAAGTAGGAGTAGTTGAGAGAACTCGGGCCACTTGAGTTGTTTGAGGGCTATACAGTGATGAGACCTGTTTTTGGCTTCAGTGGCACATTTGGCAATCTTGTTGTAGCAAGATTCCATTTTGGAGAGTTCAGAGTGTCGAAGGTTGGTTAAGATAGGAGAAGCATATAACAGTATGGATAACAGATGGGTTCTTGCTATTGTGGATTTGGTGTGCTTAGTCATAAATTGGTGGTTCCTGTAGAGGTCATGCCTTACATCTGTAAAAACTGTACAGTGACTATGTATAGGATGAAACTGTATTGTGATTACTGTTACACTGTATGTTATTACTGTTACTGTGACTATGTTTAGAATCAAACTGTATGTGAATTATTGCTGTTACTGTGACTATTTTAATATAAAACTGTATGTGATTACTGTCATACTGTATGTTATTACTTTTATTGTGACTATGTATAGGCTGTACCTGTATGTGATTACTGTTATACTGTATGTTATTACTGTTACTGTGACTATGTATAGGATGTAACTGTATGTGATTGCTGTTATACTATATGTTATTACTGTTATTGTGACTTTGTATAGGACGTAGCTGTATGTGATTACTGTTATACTATATATTATTACTGTTACTGTGACTATGTATAGGATGTAACTGTATGTGATTGCTGTTATACTATATGTTATTACTGTTATTGTGACTTTGTATAGGATGTAGCTGTATGGGATTACTGTTATACTATATATTATTACTGTTACTGTGACTATGTATAGGATGTACCTGTATTGTGATTACTGTTATACTGTGTGCTATTACTTTTATTGTGACTTTGTATTGGACGTAGCTGTATGTGATTACTGTTATACTATATATTATTACTGTTACTGTGACTATGTATAGGATGTAACTGTATGTGATTGCTGTTATACTATATGTTATTACTGTTATTGTGACTTTGTATAGGACATAGCTGTATGTGATTACTGTTATATTATATGTTATTACTGTTACTGTGACTATGTATAAGATGTACCTGGATTGTGATTACTGTTATACTGTATGTTATTACTTTTATTGTGACTTTGTATAGGACGTAGCTGTATGTGATTACTGTTATACTATATATTATTACTGTTACTGTGACTATGTATAGGATGTAACTGTATTGTGATTACTGTTATACTATATGTTATTACTGTTATTGTGACTTTGTATAGGACGTAGCTGCATGTGATTACTGTTATACTATATGTTATTACTGTTACTGTGACTATGTGTAGGATGTAACTGTATGTGCTTACTGTTATACTATATGTTATTACTGTTACTGTGACAATGTATAGGATGTAACTGTATTGTGATTACTGTTATACTGTATGTTATTACTGTTATTGTGACTATGTATAGGTTGTAACTGTATGTGATTGCTGTTACACTATATGTTATTATTGTTATTGTGACTATGTATAGGATGTAACTGTATTGTAATTACTGTTATACTGTATATTATTACTGTTACTGTGACTATGTATAGGATGAAACTGTGCTGTGATTACTGTTATACTGTATGTTATTACCATTATACTTAAATGTATTATGACAATTTATATTATATATATATACCTTTTGGAGCATTTCCTCCTCAGGTCTGCACTGAAAAAGGACATCTGCCCAAATGGACTAACCCAGTCAAGAAATGTCAAATAAATAATAAATAATAAATAAAATAAATACATATTATAACTCAAAATAAGTAGCATCTTTTTTGTTATCTTTTACTATTGCCTTAGTTCATTTCTGTCTTGACCCACTTCAAGTATAATCTTCCTATTGTGTTTCTTTAAAACTTAAGTAGCTTACTTAAAGGTCCACTAACTCAGAATTATGTTCTTTGGTATCTTACCTGGAGGTGAAAATTACAGTCTCCTTCCTTAAAAACAGTGGCACTGTAACTCTTTTATATCATCACGTGTAAAGAGTGGCTCTAATCAAAAATCATTTTCTATTTTTCTTTCTTGGCTGCTTGCACAGGCCTCTTGGGTGCTCTCTTTTCACTTATGTTACTCACTCCCTACTTCAGTAGAAGTGGATACCACCCTCACATTATTTTCCTTCCTTATGCTTCCCTACACCACAAAAGATATGTCAGAACAAAATTTATGATTAATTTTACTTTTTTCATGGCTCACAGATTCCTGCAGCACAGAGCCTATCATCAATTACATTCTTTACTTTATTCTAGTAGAAATAGGCTCAGAAAGTAAGGTTGTGTAAGCAAACTTGCTATAACATTAGATGTTCTAATTATCACAGCTACAGTAGTCTTACCTATATGGGTAATGTCCTGCTAAAGATATAACAGTTGGCCAGATTCCAAAGCTTTCAAGCCACCTTTCACTTGCCCAAACTGTTGTGCTCCAAGCCCTTTAGAGCTTTCATGTCAACAGAGAGAGGGAAGGAGGCTAATGTCCAAGCAAGAACAATGCTAGGAAAACAAGAAATAAAGGTCCTAACACTGGTAATAAAAACATACAAAAATAAGGGGGGTGGAGGTAAAGAGCAGCCACTGCAACAGTGTTCATTTGAACATCTACTTTTATGTTGTTTGTTTACACAATTCTACAATGTTCATCATATGGATCAATGCTGCAGCAGCCTTAGCTACATGGGGAGATTAACATACCTTACTGGGATAAGGAAAGAAGAGGGTCCAGAAGGCCCTGGAGGATGGTCCTAGCAAAGCCTGTCCTAAACCTGTTGAAGGAATCCCAGTTTATAGTGCTTTATAAAAGTATGTACAGAGAGCCAAGTTGCTACTTCTACAGAACTTCTAGAATCCAACCTTTTCTAAAAAGCCACAGATGAAGCCAAGTCCCTATTAGAATGAGACTTGACCCTACTTGCAATTATCTTGTTGTGGTGGGTATAACAAAAGGTAATAGTATGAAACAACCACTTTGCCACAATTTATCTTATTCTCTTACCTTTAAATGACATGAACAGCTGATTGAGTTCCTGAAATAGTTTTTTCTATCAAGATAGTACCTAAGTTGACTGTGGACATTCAAGATGCAGAGTATCCTCTCTCAATTAATTTTAGGTTTTGGAAAGAATACAGAAGGTGGATAGCTTGGCTGAAAGTAAACCTGGATAACACTTTAGGAATAAATGAAAGATTCATTCTTAAATGAAACCATAACTTGCAACTCAGATACTCTTTTCTCACGGGTCAGGGCAATAAGTAAAACTGCTTTGATGTTAAGAACCTCAAGTCATCTTGATGAGCTGGTTCAAGTGAAGCAATAATTATTTTTTTTCCTAACATAAAATTTAGATCCCAAGGTGGAGTCACGTGTTTCCTAGGAGGCTTGCTATGTAATATCCTTTTCAAAAACATTTTTCCTTGAGACTGCATTGAAAACGGAGTAGATAGCAAATTACATAAATTCATTGTGAAAGTTGGTAAAATCACTTACTTAGAGATAATCTTGTCTGATAACATTAAAGATATGATATAACAACCCTTAATTTTAATAATAACTTAAATTCCATAAAACAAACTCAATAAATGGAATACGTTTCACTATGGAAGAGAGACTCTCCTAATTAAAATGATTATCCTTCCTAAAATTCTATATATAATAAAATCTTTATCCCTCCCACTCCCCAAAAATATAAAAGAGTGTAATTCTTTATTTCTGAGGTTTTTATGATTTCCTAACAAGCCTAGATTGGTTTTAAACCATCACATTAGAGATTGGACATTGAGTGGTAGTGGTATTCCAGATTTAGAATTATATTCCTTATCTTCAATTGTTAAAATAATAATTTATTGGTTAAATAACACTTATAATGGCAAATAGAAAGATATTCAGGGAGGTATTTGGTGTAGATCTCATAATTTAACAAAATCATATCATGCTAAAATAGCTGCTAATAAATTTCATTGGTTAGTAAAATACTATTAAAAAACACTTAGCTCATTATATTAATATGATAATAAACTCCTTTAAAATTTTCATTTTTTAGGAACCCTGAATATAAATGGATTTTCACTGTATTTCTAATTGCCTATGCTCAAAATAGTATTAATACATTTAATTTAACAATGACTAAATTTTAAGACAAAAACCTGTTATACTAGTATAAACTACTAGACAGTGGGAAGTTACAAAATGTTGACCTTATCATTAATAACTTTGAGCAAAGCGAAGACATGGTTAGAAATTCAAAATTGTAGACAATTAGTTAAACATAAGATTAATCTAATACAACCAATAGTTAGAAAGTCTTTCCTCACATTCATTTATTTACTCATTATTCTAATGCACCAGAATATAATTGGAAAGGGACGTCTATCTAAAATATATAAGGTACTTAAGAAATCAACAGTATGCCACAGGGAAAGCTATTGGGATTATTTTAGACTTCTTAATAATAACTCCCAAAGTGAAGATGATAAAACACTAATACTCCAGTCTTCAAAACAAACTACCTCATCACTAAGGTGGAGGATATTCTCTTGGAAGTTATTATATAGAACCTTTATCACACCACATAAAGTCAAATGGATGTATAATAAAGATATAGGATGCCGGAGATGTAAACTAAATGTTAAAGCTGACTGGCAGCATATGTTTTATGATTGTATAAAACTTAAAACATATTGGGATAACATGAATTCTCTCTTATAGTCTTTTTTTAATGATAAATTTATGCTGACCAAATCTCTTATGTTATTTAATACACCTATTCCCACTTGTGTCATGAAAATAAAATACCCTTTTTTATGGAGTATGTTAACATTACTAAGAAAAGTCATCACCAAGAACTGGAAGAATCAGACCACTCCTACTATGAAGGAATTTGTGCACTTGTTAACTGAAGTCTGTCATGTTGAACTTCTCACGATCAAGACAAGAACATCTAGAATCACCTCTTCATAAAATATAAGGTTGAAATTCAAAGAACTTCTGGATAAAATGACTTTAATAATTGACTTACAACTATTCATCACATTTCTTTTTCTGTTTAAAAAGGTTTGTTTTATACTAGACACCATTGGATTAGACACTCTAAATTGGCCCTAGGCGTGAATGCATGCATGTGTGTGCCTTCTGTGGAAGGTTGGGCACCGAGCTGGCAACTCTACACCATAAAACTCCACTGCCAATCGTGAGTGGACAGATGATCCGCTGTGGTGACCCCTAACTGGGAAAAGCCGACAGAAGAAGAAGATTGTTCTTTTAGATATGTATATTTGTTTTATAATATTTCTATTATTATGTATTAATGTTTTGCTGTTAAAATTTTCAATAAAAACAATTGAGAAAAAAAAAAGAAAAGAAAAGGAAGATCCATGTGCAGACATGCTGAAATGGCTGACAAGTAAGCCTTGATGGGCAGGCCAGAATATAGTAATTCACACAAATAATGTTGAACCACAAAAGCACTAACCCTGAATGGGTGCTAGTTTTTTTCTTGGCATCAGTTTTTTTTTTCATTTACTAGTATATGATTTTCTAGTAGCAGGTTGTTTTTTGCCTCCTTTAATACCAGTGGCACATCCTCAAAAAAAAGGGTGCCTAAAAGATATTAAGATTCCATTATTCAGGCCTTTGATTACAGATGTTTGGGGGTCAGAATATATAACATATCCATTGTCTTTTGTGAGTAGATCTAGCCTGTTAAGAAGCTTGCTATAATTGCTCCTGGTCATTTCCAAAAGAAGAGAGAATCAGTTGCCTAAGCCAGAAGGGACCCATCACAATGATCTTTGGACAGTCCTTCTAAATGTTTAGAATGACCCCCGGATATTAATGGAAATGGTAGAAAGGTATACACAAGTATCTGTCTTCCAAACAATCTTGCATGGAATCCTGGTACAGAACTTTGCCAACTGATTGTTGTAAATGAGGCAAAAAAGATCTATTTGAGGTATTCTGTACATTTCGATAAATTCTGGATTCAGTTTCAGTTTGTGATGGTCAATTCTGGGCCTGGCCAGGTTGACTGCTTCACAATTTTGTTCTATGGTATGTAAGATGCATGTAGAGTGAGACTGTGTTGAAAAGCTATTTTTCCAGGCTACAATGGCTAGTCTGTATAGATGGTAAAAATTTAGTTCCCTCTTGCAAGTTTATGCACTGTGCATTGTCTGCAAACACTTGTAGAGGTTTCATGGACTGTAGATGATTGAGAGACAGTTTATGAGTGCCATCAGCTTTTTATGTTTTTGTGTTTCAGTGTGCTTTTCTGTTCCAAAGACCCGAAACTTTTATTCCTATAGGAACTGCTCCCAAGCAAAGCCAGGCATCTGCTTGACTGACTGTGCTGGACCAGGGACAAAGAATGAGAGGTCTAGATTCCGACAAATTTGGTGTCTCCATCATAACATCTCACTTTTTACAACCCCCTAAACTGGAATCTGGAATGTCAGGCAATGTTGCTGCTGGGGCCATACAGATTTCAGGTAGAACTGGATTTTTCTCGTGTGGAGTCTTGAAGACAAGATCTTGAGACTCATAGAAGCCATGAGACCAAAAATCCTGAGAAATTCCTTGGCTGAGAAATTAGTCTGAGTGGAAGAAAACTTAGGAATAGATTTAGATGCAGCTCTACATTTTCCTGCACAAGAAAAGTTATTTGAACTGAGGTGTCCGGGAGGCACCCCATGAAAACAATTTTCTGAGAAGGAGTTTTGACAATAGTTTGCAGCAGGCTAACACAGTAGATTGTCACTTTCTGAATATCCTTGGAGCAGTAAATATGCCAAAGTGAAATGCAAAGAACTGATAATGTGATTTAGGCACACACACACACACACACACACACACACACACACACACACACACACACACACACACACAAAAGTTAAACATTTGAAATTTGGATCTATGGATCTATAGGAATGTGATGATATGCATCTTTTGAATGTAATGTTACTAAAAAACTCAATGGGGAGTAAGGGGCAATAAATTATGAAGATAAAACATTTTGAACTTGGGCATTATTATAAACAGGTTCAGAAAAGAAAGATCCAGAACCACTGTTCAAGAATTTCCTTCTTTGGATGAGAAACATTGAATAAAACCCTTCTCATAACTGAGAAGAAGATACTGATTGTGTCACCTCCAAAAATAGCAAATGGTGAATGACAAGAGGGCAGATGGTGAATGACAGGAGTGAAAATAAGAGTTTGGTCTGCCAGATGATAGGAGAAGAGGGCTTGGAGAATCCCTCGAAAAAGCATAGAAAGATAGAGGCTCCTACTGTCATCTGTAACCATGATCAATTGCTTTCAGAGCCATCTCTCTAAAACTGTGTATTGCCAAAGAAAGAAATGTAGGTTCCAATTTTCTGGAAGGATTAAGGGTTTGCCAGGATGGGAGGGAAGTTCTGCGTATAGTCATTCAGATTTATTAGACTGCCCTTTGCTCTGGACTGTTTCTTCCTTCTTTTTGGAGACCCACCCCCCCATTGCTTTCTGTTTGCTTGCTAGCAGCTTGTAGGATCTGATTATTTTGCTTTTTAAAGTAGGTTGTAGGTTGCAAACTTGAAGAAGGTGGGTTAGAAAGATGTCTTGAATCAGCTTACTTCTCTCATCACACTTAAAAAAACTCTACAGCAGATGGCCCAAAACCTAATTCTCAATCCAAAGGAGAATTCAGAATTAAATTGTTGACATATTTTGGAAGGTTTTGAGAATGCAGCCAAGCAAACTGCCTTTTAACAGTTTAAGTGGCAGCAGCAGAATCATAAGCACATTTCAAACAATGAGTAGACACAGAAGCAATCAAATTATTTTACTCACAAGAAACTTTAACATATCAGCTTGAAAGCTGAGAATTCTAAAAACAAAAGTTGTAGACGAGTTTACCATATCTATCAAAAGCTTTCTCGTACTTATCAGAAGGAGTGGGGATTGGTGTTAACCACATGTTTAGCAGCAGCTGGTTCACTAATGCAATAGCTGCTGGGTCTGATTGGTATTAGTGCATGAAAACTTATTAGACTGAGCAACTTTATACAATCTATCTGCTTTCTTGGGGCAGCAGCCTGGCTGTCAGGTAAGTTACAGGCTATGATAAAAGCATGCTTCAGTGGTGAAAGAATAGGAGGAACTGAGGTAGGTTCTGGAAATTCCAGTTGTAATAAATCATAATACATTTTAGGGACTGTGGAATATCATTATTCTCCCACTAAAACAACTGATTCATTTTGGAAATAGTTTCAGAGAAAGAGAATCCTTCAAAGAGACTGTTTGAAGGAAATACAACTGCTGGAAGATTTGTAGCAGCAGTAAGTAAGAAACACCGCTCTTAAATTAATAATCCAGTTGATTTCTCTGATTTCTGTCCAATTCCTTATATTACCTTCTCTTTAGCTAGGTTAACTGGATTATTAATTTAAGAGCACATTGTCCTCCAGGCTTAATAGTGTAGTGCCATTAAGACTTATCTTAAAAGCAAGGAAGCTAAGGATTGGGCCCCAATGAGGCTATGTAACTTAGAAAATGTATTTAATATGATGCAGTGTTTCTTACTTACTGCTGCTACAAAGCTTCCAGCAGCTGTATTTGCTGCATTTGTTAATACCAACTTTCACACACTTTCTGTTGTTATGAAAATGAGCCACAAGAGGATGATTGGACTCAATGAGTCCCATAATAACCCATCATCATAGGGATACATGTCTAAGAAAACAATTGGTTAAAACTAAGAAGCGTATCCAATTGGAAAGTAACCACGACTTTGTTTCACTACTGGCTGTTGACTAATTTCTAGAACTGCAGTTGGCTGCTATGCTTCCAATCAGTACTAAGACTATGAATCTGCATTTGCATATGTAGCCCACCCCACATTTGTGATTGGGCATCTGGGTTTTAAATAGAATCTGCAGCAGGATTCACATCTAATTTGAAGAAGGTTATATCAACCGAAAGCGCTTATCGGACCGATTTTTATTCCTGCATTTTATAATTTTACTCAATAAATTTGTGGTTTTAACAGTTGTATCCTGGTGCTGTGGTGGTCTTCCGAAGGTTTTTCTTGCAGTTTGTTCTGTTTCCATTGGCGGCTTTAGCAGTTGTAACAGTGTTTTTCTTACTTACTACTTACTGGCTATCTTTAGTAGGATATAATCATATAGTTAAGGCTACTGCAGCAGTGATACATATGATAACTATTTCTAAATTCTGCTGCTTATCTCATTTCCTGTTATCACCTTATTTTGAGCATCCTCCCTCAAATA
Source organism: Protopterus annectens (assembly GCF_019279795.1). Taxonomy (NCBI): domain Eukaryota; kingdom Metazoa; phylum Chordata; order Ceratodontiformes; family Protopteridae; genus Protopterus; species Protopterus annectens. Next base: position 329,415,523 of record NC_056735.1, read on the forward strand.
TCTTTCTTATTCTGCATTCATTTCAATTTCTCTTCTAATGCTTATTCTATATCTCTGTATTGACTTCTGTTTTGTACTGATTTTTTATTTTGTTCCATTACTTCTTCTTCTTCTTTCAGCTTTTAATAGCACATAGCAGATCACCTGTCCACTCATGATTGGCAGTGGAGTTTTACAGTGTTGAGTTGCCAGCCCGGCGCCCAAACTTCCACAGAAGGCACACACATGCACACACTCACACCTAGGGCCAATTTTGAGTGTCCAATCAACCTACAGCGTGGCTTTGGGATGTGGGAGGAAACTGGGGCACCCAGTGGAAACCCACGCGACCACAGGGAGGATATGCAGACTCCACACAGAAGGCACCCCAGCCGAGGATCGAACTGGAGAACCTCTTGCTGTGAGGCAACAACACTAACCGCTGCACCACCGTGGCTGCCCTTTTTATTTTGTTCCATTACTAAAATTTCTTAAAGTTACAGATTTCTCATATCTGTCATTGGAGCATGCTTCTGATAACAGACAGAATCCTTTTCAGTGTCTAAACGCAACCAGTTTCTGTTTTTTTTTTTTTTTATAGTTTCTATACCAGCTTCTTTTTGGTTTTAATTCCCTCCTTACTTTCCCTCACCCCATTCTTATATTACATGGGTATGTCATTTTGTCTCATGCTTTCTGTAGATTCTATATCTTCCCACAATTACAGTGCAATAAATAAGTGACATATTTTCCTAATATCACATCATGATTCAACTCAGGAGTTAAAACTCAAGATGTAACAATTTTCCTGCAACTATCTGAATTTCTTTATGTGTAAGGGGATACACTTTACTACCACAAAGAATGCATATTAATTCCACTTTTTGACTGTTACTAAATTTAAGCTAACATACTCAGGAAAGCTTGAGAAGGGAAATCATGTGTCCAGAATTTACTAAGACTTGCACCTCTCTTCTTTCTAAAAGTACAGTGAACTTTGTTATCTTAGCTGTTACAAAGTGTCAGAGTTAACTCAGTTTTTCCATCTCTATCCTGATTGTACTCCATATTTACAACTTCATATAATGCATAGATTTCACTTATTACATCTCTGCTGACAGCATTTACTATGGTATTAACAGTGCATAACTTAGGCATATGATCACTTTAACACTTTACTTGTTAAAAATCCAGTTATGACATTTTCTTACCTCAGATATCTGTGTAGGTTTGTGCATATATACATACATGTATATATATATATATATATATATATATATATATATATGTGTGTGTATAAATAGGTCCCATTCAGAAGCTTGCCTCTTCTAAAAGTTAAACCCCCATATGGACAAGACCATATGATTGACTTTTCAAAACACTGAAGCATTTAAATGGAGATCATGGTACAGTAGGGATCAGGGAATTTATACTTTTCCCCACTGTATTGCAATTTTGTAGTTGGTATATATAACATGTAGGGGGAGTAGGGTATGCGGGGGGGGGGGCTTATTGTTTTCTGAAGTTTGACATTTCAAAAAGTCAAGCATATAGTCTTGCCCATTTGAAATTCAACTTTTTTGAAAAGTTAAGCTTCTGAATGGGATCCATATATATGTGTTTATATATGTGTGTGTGTGTGTGTGTGTGTGTGTGTGTGTGTGTGTGTATGTGTGTGTATATATATATATATATATATATATATATATATATATATATATATATATATATATATATATATAAACTATGTGTATGTGTATGTATATATGCATATATATATATATATATATATATATGTGTGTGTGTGTGTGCATATGTGTAGACAGAGAGATTATATATAAATATATAGATAGATACATATAGATATATACAAAATATATATATAGTATATATATCTATCTATCTATCTATCTATATATATATATATATATATATATATATATATACATCTATGGTTCCCCTTCAGAAGGTCAAAAGAAGAAGGAGGCCATATGCTCAAAATTTCAAAAGCTCGACCTTCTGAATGGGGCTCGGCATACAGTGCAGAACAGGAGATTTCTCTTTCTGCGCTGTAGTGCGATCTCGGAGTTGGGATAAATAAGTAGTGGGGGGTGTGGGGGGGTGCAGTGGGGCTTGCCCGCCTGCAGAAATATTATTTTGTGTTTTGTTGTTTTTTTTTTTTATTATTTCCTTTTCAGAAGGTTGAGCTTCTGAAATTCGAGCATATGGCTTTGGCCATATGCATTTCGAGATTTCAGCTGTTCGACCTTCTGAAGGGGAACCATATATATATATATATATATATATATATATATATATATATATAGAGAGAGAGAGAGAGAGAGATATGGTTAAAAGATCCATTTTTGTAAAAAAAAAATATTACATCAACAGAATGGTTTGGAAGTTGAGTTATATCTCACAGAGGGTACTGCTGCTATGGAGCAGACTCCCCATGCACATACAACAAAGCACATCCCTCCCCATATTCAAGTGCAACTTGGATCTATGTATTGGAAACAAAATTTACCACAGGACTGCCCCCATACTACTAATGGGCAGAGGAAGCTCCAAAATGCCCTCAAGTTATCTATGTTATGCTCTCAGTTATTCTTATTAGGGGTAATGTATAATTACTGACAAATGAATTAGTAAGACCTATGTCAATCCAAATGGGATAGGCTAAGTTGAGCACCAAAAAGAAATTGGCTAGGCTTGAAATGACCCAGTAGGGCAGCTTGCCTAGAACTTTTCTATAAACCTATGAAATCTAGTCGTAAGAGGGCAGCACATTTTTTTACTTAAAAGGGGGAGGTTCTGGAATTTAAGACTTACTATAAATCTAGTAAAGGTACTAATAAAGATTTAGGTAGCCAGATTCAACATCTAACACAAGAAAGTAAAGTCCTTTAATTTAATAGTTTAGCAACCAAGTGGTAGATATGGAAGAATTGTCATTATGCTGAGGGGATTAATACTCTGAAGACTAAATGAGCTAAGTCAGGAAATGATCATTTCTGCAATAAGGAATAAGTGGGGTTTCTACAGGTCAGACAGTTTTGAAATTAATAATATTATAAATGGGTATCTCTGTACTAGCTGAAAATCAAAGGAATAAGGTTCTGCTGTTTATTGAGTAGCCTTTGGGCAACAGCTGAACGTTCCCCAGTTGAATGAGACAGATTTATCAGTGTACAACCAGCATATCACATTGGTGGAGATAGAGAAATGCATTTGTTAGCTTTCTTCAGGTAAAGTGACTGACTCTGCTTTCCTGCTGCACAGTTCTACAAACCATTTAAACATATTTTGACTAATTCTTCCATGCATCTTTATCAACACTCAGAGGATAAGGGCCAACTCACTCACACATTGAAGCCTGCATATGTTGTTTTGCTACATAAGGACTCTCATACCAACAAGCTCTATTTGTGTAGGGTAATAAAGCCCTGACTACAGTCCAGACACCCCAAGTTCTACTAGCAGTTCTGACACATGCTGGAGCTGGCATGGGAGAAAAGGAGTAATGAGATATTCACTTGCAGTCTTTCTGAAGGGAGAAGATGTTGGGACGTACCGAAGGCATGTTTTTTCATGAACACAGGAGATTATATCATTGCAGTAATGAGAAATCTGTTGCTGCTGTACAAAAACCAAGCCCACCTATGTGACATCATTCTAACACATCAGTGTAAGGTTGGGCTAACAAAAGGAAAAACGTACTGCATGCTGCAGCAAGATGGAGCCTTATCTGCCCCATCCTACTTGGCAGTGCATGGCTAGCTCTCATTCCAAGGAACCTACACATGGATAATTGGAAGACTGCCATGCATAGGGCTAAACTAAAAAGGAGACCCTTCTGGTGAAAGTCATACTTGAGAGTAACTATAGGTTCATAAGCAAGTACTTTGAAACTAGTCTGCAGGTTGTTATAAGCCTAAACAAATATTCAGAAATTCCCTCCAACCTCAAGGAGGACAAGACAAGCCAAGATAGACCAGGAAGAGTCCGGAATCTGCCCTTCCAATTATCTACATTTACCTTAAAGATGGCAAGAGTACTACTCTGCTTGACATAGAGTGGAAGTTTGTTCCAGAGGTGAAGGATATGTTGGTATATGACTTTATCACGCCAGTATGTCTTATTTATCTGGTGGTGAAGGCTTACATCATTCAACTGGTTATCTGAGGTACCATTAGTTCTGTGAAGGAATAGTATGCCAAAGAGTGTTGTATCTTTCACGGCTTGAAAAGCTAGACACATATCTCCATGGAGGAGTCTATAAGAAACTGAGAAAGAGACAGAGAGGGCTGCCTGTCTGTTCTGATCAATAAGATTTTTGAGGCCACTGATCTTTTTAGTTATTAATCTCTTGGGTCTGTCAAACTGACTGAAATGTTTAGACAAATACATGCCAAAAAGCACATGAAATTCAATAATGGGTCTAATGAGATATGAGTAAAAGGGGAATGAAGACATCTTTGGATCTAGTGAAGATGTCTTTGGAAATTAAATAAACCAGATAGATGGCCTTACCAAGCTGCTGCAAACATATACAGGTCAAATGAGAAGTGTTTAACCTATATGGTATGTGAAAATCTTTTTATTTACTAAAATAAGCTATCCTGTGTTTTTTCACATTTAATTTGCACCAGTTGTTAACATGGTCTGATTTACATTGAAGCAATTTTGTGTCAGTGGAAGATCATACAACAGCACTCAAGTTACAGTCATCTGCAAATGCAGAAAACCATAGGGTTCATGTTTGGGCTGAAGGTCTCAGAAATGGATGCCAAATAGGAGATGGCTGAGCAATGAGCCCTGTGATACAACACTGGAAGCTTTTCTCCTTCTAAAAGTGACACCTACGACTCTAACCAGATTGGTTCGATCAGACAAACAGCTAGCTCTCCAGCATTTAGCATAAGGATTTACATTCAGATTTACAAGTCAATCAATATAGCTGCAAAGAAAATAGTGTTAAATGCTTTGGCCAGGTCTAGATATGCTCTATGTACTGCACTATCCAGCTCTTTGGTTACTTTTTCAAAGAAATTAGTGAAGTAAAAAGGTTGGGCTTTCCATTGATTAAGCCAAATGGATATGGATCTAGAGGGTAAGATACTTTCAATGTCAAGGTTAACAAGGCCTGGGATTAATTAATGCTTACACTAAGTTATAAATGAACAGTCAGCACAAGCATAACTCATATCTTATTACTCCAAATTTTAGTTTTCTTACCGATTTTCTTGCAGCCTTAAATGTCCAGGGGGATTCATAAAGTGTAGACTATGTGTACACTTAGTATAATCTTCCTGAGTAACTAGAAGGCTAAAAACAATTGTGGTAGGTATGTTCTTGAATGTAGATTGTGTACATGTAGTATACACTTAGTGTAGGCATTAATGACTCTGGCCTGACAGATCATATATGAAACTGATAATCAGGCAACCTGGTGTCTCAGGGGCCCAATACTTGGGTGTGATTAGCTTTTGAGAGGACTAAGAGAACATGTTCCATGGCAATTAAAGGGGTGGCTGGGATTGTAGAATTGCTAGAACTATGGGGAAAGTAAATTTTGTATTAAATTTATAAGCCAGGGTGTTACCTGTTTCCTTTTGGTCAGAATGAGTGCAGTATTATTTCAGACTAGCCCTGAATATTGTTAGGTGTTAGTTCTTAACTTCTTGACATAGTTAAATAAAGGTTTGTAGTTATTTTTGATATTACTGGCTATTTTAAGTTCATGCTCAGCTTTGAGCTTCCTAATAACCCCCCTGACCTTTTTACTACTTTTTTTTTTAAGTGAGGACTTAAGGGGGCTAGAATAAGACCACTTGTAAGCATTAAGTAATTTATTTCTCTTGTCATATACACGCAAATAAAATAAGTATAGCAGTGTTCCTATTCAAGACACTTCTAAGAGCGATTCTGCCAGCTTCAAACAGCAACTGACTACTGCTCTATTTACTTTAACAAAGTATGTAATTGTCTTCAACAGACTTTTCCTGGTAAAATTTATATAGATAGCTAGAACTAAAAGACCTGTACACCTAGGGAGGCTCGGTGAGCACACTATCATGAACCCCTTGCCATTTCCCTCCCACCAACTTGAGCTTCATCCACCCTCCTCATTCTCGGCACAAAAAAGTGTCCTCTTACCTTACATTGCTGTAACTGCAAATATTCTCAACTGCTTCACCTCTACCATTACTTCTAATGGCCCCAAAATAAGAAAGGTTGTTAAACAGATTGTAATTACTTTTGTAAATAGCAGAATGCAGCCACCCACCTGCATTCACTGATAACTTTTCGACACACCTCGGCTGGGGTTGCTCTGCCCCTCCCCCACACATTACAGCACATCCTGCATAAGCCTATAGTAATCCCCCGAACTTGGGGCACAATTTTTAATAATTTACTCTGCCTATCTGGTCTCCCTCTGCCCCGTGGTTTCTGTGTTAGCGGGCTCACCAGGTAAGCTAGGTCTCACTACATATACTCATATTGTAATGCTAATCCCTGCGCTTGTGTTATACTTAAAATGAAAGTGCTTCTTTTAACCAATAACTGAAATAATGTGAGTAATTTCATGCACTGTAAGCACATAGATTTAGAACATTTCATGCTGGTGTAGACGCTGATGTGCTAGTCATTCCCATGAAAGGTTGTAGTCACTGTATCCATGATCTACAGATACTGTTACTTTGTTGCTTTTTGTTCTGCTGCCACTGGTGAATTTGTTAATAGTTAGACTGTATTTGAAGCTTCCTGTTGAAAGCTTGAAACTGTTGTATTGTTTCTAAACTGTTACAGTATTTTATTTGACTAGACTGTAGTTGAAATATCCTGTAGCCAGCTAGAGATTATGGCATTGTTTTTAATCTGTTCAGGGTCTGATGTGATTAGCAGATATCTAGAAACTTGTTTAATGACTGCATGTTTCCTAGAAGAGAAGCAATATATTTTAACAAGCTGTTACCAACAAAACCTTGAGATATGGCTCTCCTCCCAGCCCTTCTATCAGTAATGTAATGTTTTTAAACTGCTACAGTGTTTAATGTGACTAGCAGATGCCTTTTTAACAAGCTGTCACCAACAAAATCTTGAGGTTTGGCTTCTCCTCTCAGCCCTTCTGCTCACTCCCTCAGTCAGTAATGTAAGATTTTCCTATGATTGTGCGATATTCTCAATCAGGCCCAGCAACTAAAACTCATTACATTGTTTGATTGTCTGTATGAGTAAAGCTCCATCAGTTTCTTTATGCTATCCTGTTAATTTCAAATGGTATATCCTAGTTTACTGTCTGGCATAATCCTATACAGCTGCTCCTAGTAACTAATCTTATTTCTTTCTCCACCTTCCTCCTAGATATTTCCCTAAAACTACCCTGAAAGTAAATAAAATAAAGACAGCAGTGTTCCTATTCAAGGCGCTTCTAAGAGTGATTCTGTCAGCTTCAAATGGCAACTGACTACTGCTCTATTTACTTTAACAAAATAGGTAATTGTCTTAAACACAGTTTTCCTGGCAAAATTTATATAGATAGCTAGAACTAAAAGTCTTGTACACCTAGGGAGGCTCGGTGAGCACACTATCATGAACCCCTTGCCATTTCCCTCCCCCCGACTTGAGCTTCATCCACCTTCCCCATTCTCGGCTCAAAAAAGTGTCTTCTTACTTGCTGTAACTGCAAATATTCTCAACTGCTTCACCTCTACCATTACCTCTAAAGCCCCCAAAATGAGAAAGGTTGCTAATGGATTGTAATTACTTCTGGAAATAGCAGAATACAGTCACCTACCTGTATTCACTGATAACTTTTCCACGTACCTCGTCTGGGGTTGCTCTGCCTGCACTGTTCGCCCTATGGGCTCTCTCTGCTCCACTATCCTGCCCCCAAATCTCACCCACCCCCTCTACTCCTACTTTTATTCTAGCCCTTTCCCCTTCCCTCTGCTTCCAACATCCAATCAAAACCGTCCCTACTCTATCCCCTTCTCCTCTCTCTAAAACTCATTAAACACATACTATCTTCCCCTTCTCTTTCCCAGTCTCTGGCTCAATTTCCAGATACACCTCCCAACACATTAAGCAACTCACTTTTAGCCATGCCCTCCTTACTATTCCAAACCCTCCACACTTCCCCTAACCTTCTTAATATTGCTAATTCCACTTATATCATGCTAGCTCCTATTCCAACAACCAACTCCCCCTCTCTTTTGTCTCCCATAGCTCAACATCTAACCCACAACACCACCACACAAACACTTACTTTCACTCCATCTCCCCTTAACTGTTTCAAGCTAATCCACTCCACTACTTTAACCTCAAAATTATGCCATCCTCAGCAAAGCCTAATATACCTAAATTAATATTACACTTTCCAGAATTCTTAAAATCCAAACCTAAATCTGTAATATTATCTTTCTTTAACACCCTCTTCCTAGCAGGGGACATTCACCCTAATCCAGAACCCAACCCATCCTCAGACAACAATGCTCCACTCCCAAGTCACTCTGCCCCCATAGAAACCTTAAGCTATTTACTACCAACAGCCAAAGTCTCAACAACAAAATATCTCTCTTCCAACCATAGCTAAGCCACAACCAACCTGATATTCTTGCCATCTCTGAGGCATGGCTCAAACCCCACATCTTTGACTCTGAATTCTTACCCACTGGATTTCAAGCTTTGAGATGTGACCACTTAAAAAAAAGGTGGTGGTGTTGCCTTAATCTACTCGAACCTTTTCACCATAATTCCTCTCCCAAATCCCATTCCTTAATTCAGTAACACAGAATTAATTGCAGGATTACTAAAAACGAATAATCATAAAAGCCTCTGTATAATTGCCCTCTATATCCAACCCAGAAATAACACCTCATCCCTCGAAGATGTACTATTTTGGGCCTCAACTGAAATTAACCTTGAGTCTTACATACTAGGCAGTATAAATATAGATTGGAACAAAATCAACAATCCCACACCCTCCATATCTATCAATCTCTTCAACTTTATACAAGTAACCCATTCTATTACCAGATCCAACAAATTAAACCCCTCAGGGTCCACTCTTCACTGGATTCTTGTTTCCCATCCAAATAAAATCACCAACTCTGGCACCATTCCTGACTCCATAAGTGACCAATCTCCCAGCCTTTGTCCATCGAGCTTCCTGCTGCCCCCTACATCAACATCAGTACATCTTCTTCCTCTTTCAGCTGCTGCCATTAAGGGTCACCACAGCAGATCATCTGTTTCCATTTCTGCCTGTCCTCTGCATCTTGCTCTGTCACACCAACCACCTGCATGTCCTCTCTCACCACATCCACAAACCTTATCTTAGGCCTTCCTCTTTTCCTGTACCTGGCAGCTTCATCCTTAGCTTCTTTTTCCCAATATACTCTGCATCCCTCCTCAGCATATGTCCAAACCAATGTAATTTTGCCTCTCTGGCTTTCCAAACCTTCCAACCTGGGCTGACCCTCTAATATAATTATTCCTAATCCTGTCCAACCTCATCACCCCCAGTGCAAATCTTAACATCTTTAACTCTGCCACATCCAGCTCTGACTCCTGCGTTTTTGTCAATGCCACTGTCTCCAACCCATATAACATAGCTGGTCTCACTACCCTCTTGTAGACGTTCCCTTTCACTCTTACTGGTACTCGTCTGTCACAAATCACTCCTGACACTCTTCTGCACCCACCCCATCCTGCCTGTACTCTCATCTTCACCTCTCTTCCACACTCACCATTACTCTGAACTGCTGATCCCAAGTATTTAAACTCATCCACTTTCGCCAGCTCTGCTCCCTGCATCCTCACTATTCCTCTAGCCTCCCTCTCATTCACACACATATATTCTGCCTTAGTCCTGCTGACCTTCATTCCTCTTCTCTCTAGAGCATATCGCCACCTCTCCAGGGTCTCCTCCACCTGTTCCCTACTCTCACTAAAGATCACAATGTCATCTGCAAACATCATAGTTCACGGGGACTCCTGTCTGATCTCATCTGTCAACCTGTCCATCACCATTACAAATAAGAAAGGGCTCAGAGCTGATTCTTGATGTAATCCCACCTCCACCTTAAACACATCTGTCACTCACACTGCAGACCTCACCGCTGTCACACTACCCTCATACATATCCTGTACCACTCTTACATACTTCTCTGACACTCCCAACTTCCTCATACAATACCACAACTCCTCTCTAGGCACCCTGTCATATGCTTTCTCTAAATCCACAAAGACACAATGCAACTCCTTCTGACCTTCTCTGTACTTCTCCATCAACACTCTCAGAGCAAACATCGCATTTGTAGTGCTCTTTCCTGGCATGAAACCATACTGCTGATCACTAATCATCACCTCCATTCTTAACCTATCTTCCACTACTCTTTCCAATAACTTCATGCTGTGACTGATCACTTTAATCCCTCTGTAGTTACTACAGCACTGCACATCACCCTTATTCTTAAAAATCGGTACCAAAACACTTTTTCTCCATTCCTCAGGCATCCTCTCACTTTCCAAGATTTCATTAAACAATCTAATTAAAAACTCCACTGCCATTTCACTTAAACACCTCCATGCTTCCACAGGTATGTCATCTGGACCAGCAGCCTTTCTGTTCTTCATCCTCTTCATAGCTATCCTTACTTCCTCCTTGCTAATCCACTGCACGTCATGATTCACTATTCGCACATCATCCAACCTTCTCTCCCTCTCATTCTCTTCATTCATCAACCCCTCAAAGTACTCTTTCCATCTGCTCAACACACTCTCCTCGCTTGTGAGTATGTTTCCCTCATTATCCCTTATCACCCTTACCTGCTACACATCTTTACTAGCTTGGTCCCTCTGTCTAGCCAATCGGTACAGGTCCTTTTTTCCCTCCTTAGTGTCCAGCCTTTTATACAACTCTTCATACGCCTTATCCCTAGCCTTTACCACCTCTCTCTTTGCCATGCACCTCATCTCCTTATACTCTTGTCTACTTTCTTCATCTCTTTGACAATCCCACTTCTTCTTCGCCAACTTCTTTCTCTGTATACTCTCCTGTACTTCTTCATTCCACCACCAGGTCTCCTTGTCCTCCTTTCTCTTTCCAGATGTAACACCAAGCACCTTTCTAGCCATCTCTTTTACTAGCTATTTACCCAGCTATTCGGTAACTCTTCACTGCCACCCAGTGCCTGTTTTAACTCTTCCCTGAACATCACCTCACAATTACCCTTTTTTAATTTCCACCATTTGATCCTTGGTACTGCCCTCACACTCATCCTCCTCTTCATGATCACCAATGTCATCCTACAAACTACCATCCTATTGTGTCTAACTACACTTTCCCCTGCCACCACTTTACAGTCTCCAAACTCCTTCAGACTTGCCCTTCTACATAAGATATAATCCATCTGTGTGCATCTTCCTCCACTCTTGTATGTCACCCTGTGCTCCTCCCTCTTGTTAAAATACATATTCCTCACAGCCATGTCCATGCTTTTCACAAAATCCACTACCATTTGACCTTCTGCATTCCTTTGCTTAACACCATACCTACCCATCACTTCCTCATCCCCTCTGTTCCCTTCACCAACATGCTCATTTTAATCTGCTCCAATCACCAGTCTCTTACTCTTGTAATTAGAAGCCTCAAAAACATTAACCCTACCCACTTCATAAATACCCTACATCAATACCCATGGTCACAACTACAAAACTTACCACTAGACCCTGTAATAAATTACTTTAACACCAGCTTTCTCTGCATCCTAAATAGGCAAACTCCACCAAGATACAAATGTGTCTGAAATAATCATGCCAATGGCTAACAGAAAAAAAATGAAAAACAAGGATATGGGATGGAAGGCCTGGCATGCTAACAAAATCCAGCAATAATCACTAAAAGTTTAAGAAACTTTGCAACAAAGGAAAAAACATACATGCTGACAAAATATATACAACCTACACCTGCAAAACAATCAGTGCAAAGACTCCTGTAAATTCAGGTAAGCTACCAACAGGCTCCTGAAACCAGGCAAACATATGCAGACAAGTACCTTACCCAATGAATTAGACTTCTTTACTCCTAATCAGTTTAACAACTATTTTGTTAATGCACACGCACAAATAGCGGCAGACCGAATAAATAGTTCACTTATAGGAGAAAGCAAAAGCAAAATCCAAACACATTATGTGAACCACGACAATGCAGGATGCACAGTAAAATTACCATGATTTTAATTAAATATGTTAGCACGTTAGCAGCATTCACAAACTACTTCTTCACACATTTAAAACAAACTGGTACAAAGTAACGAAAAACCAAAGCAAAAATCAAAAAGTGGCAATAACGAACTCAGCCAGCAGACTTGGAACACTAACCACAAGACTTTATTATAGTAAGCGCTTTCGGTAGAGACATTGTCCCCACCTTCATCAGACATTGAAAAACACCAAAAACACCCATTAAATACATTGCAGTGTTCTAATTGGTATTCTAATTAATTAATTATTTAATTGTTGATAACATCATACCCCAATTAAATCAAATAAAAAGAAATAGTAATAATGATAAATGATTTCATAAAAACATATTATAATATTCAAGGAATGCATATAAGTATTCAGAAATGCATATAAATATGTCACACAATGTATTGTTTGCTAATAAAACATATATCTATACACACACCCACATATATAAATATATATATATATATATGTGTGTAACCAATATAATTGTGTGTATATATGGTTGTCTAAAAATTAATTAATTATATTAAAAACAAATGTGCATCAATATCTACTTGTCGTATATGCTGCTTAAAATCTACCCACGTGGATGAAAAAGTTATTAATTTCATTTAACTTCATTAAAAACATCATTAAAACCCACATCTACAAACCCTTTAATAAACCCCATTCCAAACCGTATAACAAGCGAGAGGATTCTTATATATATATATATATATAAATATATAAATATATAAATAAATAAATAAATACATATATATATATATATATATATATATATATATATATATATATATATACGTGCATGAATACACCATCTGATCTTAAAAGCCACTCATAAAGAGAAAGGGAAAAGCAAAATTTCGCTTAAATATATAATTATATATATATATAAATGCATATGAATAAATACATATGCATGTATATTTAGAAAGTGCCCAGTTAAAAAACACTTCAAATTGTAATACTAATTATGCTATCCATATATTGTCATAACAATGTTCTTTTGTTTGACATCCATCCTATCTTTTAAGTGCTTTTAATTTTAAAATGCACTTTATGGACACAACCTCATTAAGCCCTGGAAAGATATACGAAGCAGTACGGATCTGCCAAAAGACCTCCTGTTCTTCTAATTGTAATTGCCAGGGACCTCCCCCTAAAATGTTGTTGTATTTGTTGGACGATAGTGAAACAAAATGAATGGTCAGGGTTTTGACAGACATGTTTTGCAAGTGCATTATTCATGTCCCTATTCTCAATGGCATATAAGTGTTCATAAATCCTTTTCTTGAGTGGCCTGTCGGTCTTACCGATGTAAAATGCAGGGCAGAGCCTGCAAGTTGCCACATAGACCACTCCTTTTGAATTACAATTAAATCTCCCATTTATCACATATACTCTCCTGGCCATATGAACCCTTGAGCCCAATAAAATATGTTTACAATATGAGCAACAACCACATTTGCTCATTCCTAGTGTCATCCTATTTGATTTTAAGTTGGGCCTCTCCAAGAGGTTCTTCAAATTCTGACCTCTTCTGTAGGTAAACCTAGGCTTTTCCCCAACAAGTTTAATAAGGTCCTGGTCCCCCATGAGTACCCTCCAGTTTTTAACAAAAATATTCCTAATGGCCTTAAAATCCATACAAAAGGTGAAAAGGAAAGAGATGTTACCCATCTTATTTTCATTGTTATTATTATTAGATATGACATGCATACTCCCTTCTCTAAGTAGTGGCTGAAAATGACCTGATTCTCTTTTGGCAATAACCTCTTGCCTAATCTCATCCACAAATGTTTTAGGATATCCCCGCAAACGGAACATAGAATAAATATTCTCACATTCCAACAAGAAATCATTCTGTTCGGACACCATCCTGGCCGCCCGAACAAACTGCCCCTTGACAACACTTCTTCTTTTTTTTTTTCATGTATTCATGCACATATATATATATATATATATATATATATATATATGTATTTATTTATTTATTTATATTTATATATATATATATATATAAGAATCCTCTCGCTTGTTATACGGTTTGGAATGGGGTTTATTAAAGGGTTTGTAGATGTGGGTTTTAATGATGTTTTTAATGAGGTTAAATGAAATTAATAACTTTTTCATTCACGAGGGTAGATTTTAAGCAGCATATATGACAAGTAGATATTGATGCACATTTGTTTTTAATATAATTAATTAATTTTTAGACAATTATATATACACACAATTATATTGGCTACACATATATATATATATATATATTTATATATGTGGGTGTGTGTATAGATATATGTTTTATTAGCAAACAATACATTGTGTGACATATTTATATGCATTTCTGAATACTTATATGCATTCCTTGAATATTATAATATGTTTTTATGAAATCATTTATCATTATTACTATTTCTTTTTATTTGATTTAATTGGGGTATGATGTTATCAACAATTAAATAATTAATTAATTAGAATACCAATTAGAACACTGCAATGTATTTAATGGGTGTTTTTGGTGTTTTTCAATGTCTGATGAAGGTGGGGACACTGTCTCTACCGAAAGCGCTTACTATAATAAAGTCTTGTGGTTAGTGTTCCAATTCTGCTGGCTGAGTTCGTTATTGCCACTTTTTGACATTTAAAACAAAGCTAAAAGTCATTTATATACAAGCATCCATATATCATTCTCCCAATCAATGAACAGAATCAGAAATCCTTCATCCAATCATACCTAAGTCATCATAATAACAATGTTACAACTATTTAAAAGGGCAATGCATTATACTCTATACATGCTTAATCCATATATAAAAAGCACCCAATTCACATATAAAAATTATATCAACATATAAATACAAATATAAACATACAAACATGTAAAGATAAATATATATATATATATATATATATAGAGAGAGAGATATATATAGATATATATATAAATTTAGAGAGAGTCCTATCTCTAAGAACAGGTTTCAAAGGGACCTTGTTATTTAGGCCTTTACCAATGTCATTTTTTAATCTAATAATCCTTCTTACATCAGAAGTTTCAGTTAAATTCTCAACATCACCCCCTTGCTCACTCATTATAATCACCTCTATGGCCAAAAATCTAAAAGAATGTGTCGAACCATATTACTAGTACAGCATTACTAAAATAGAATGTAGGGACATGAACTCTACATGTATTAGGTCTCATTTCATGTCTTAACAGACCAGTACTTCCCAAGAAATAGGGCTTGGCCACGGTTAATCTCAGATCTGGTATTCTATTAAGAATTCTCTCAGTATTTCCATCCTTATACATAATATAAATTTTGTCCTCAGGGCCCCTAACTCATTCCAAAAATTCTCATCATCTGCATTCAGCCTTTAGACTCTCATTCCCTCTCCTTTTACCACATTTGTAAAAAGGTAGTGGGGATGCATGCTAGTTCTGTGTAAAAAGTGTTTCTAGATCAACTTTTCCTATAAGTCATAGTTCCTATCTCATTGTTTGGATTTAAATAGATTTTAATATCTAAAAAATCTATCTCACTACAAGACATTTATGGAAAACTTGAACAAGGAAGTACTGTCATTCAAATAGTGATAAAAAGGTGCTAGGCACTCTGTTCCTAGTCCATATCAGGAAGAGATCATCCATGAAGTGTCTATAAAAAAGCTACATACTCACTATTCGCTGATTGCAAAATCATTTCTTTCTCCCATGTAGCCATGACTAAATTTGCATAACTATTCACACTAGAAGTGCCCATGGCTACTCCATCCTTTTGTAAGAAAATGTTATGATCCAATAGTAATACATTATTCTCTAGAGCCAAGGCTGCATGAAGAATGCAGATGATGAGAATTTTAGCAATGCGTTAGGGGCCCTGAGGGCGATATTTAATGAGAGATGGTATACGGATGGAACTACTTAAAGGATTATCAACAGAATACCATATCTGAGATTAACCATGACCAAGCCCTATTTTTTGGGGAGTATTGGTCTGTTTAGACATGAAATTAGACCTAATAGATGTAGAGTCCATGTCCCTACATTTTATACTAGTAATGTTAATTTAGTAACAGAGGTGATCAAGAAGTACTGGCCCATTTTGAATTGTGACCCAAATGTTAAAAATATAGTAGGTGATGTTCCGAATTTCGTGTTTAACAATAGAAAATCCCTTAAATGGTTGTTATGCTATCCTAAAGATAGGTCCAGTAGCCTTTCTCCCAAATCTACACCTAATACACTGTCAAGCAACAGATGTAATCATTCAACTTATATTGATTCATCAGGGAGATTTGAACACCCTGATAATGGAAGGATGTTTACTGTTAAGGCCAAAGCCAATTGTGATTCCCAGAATGTGGTATACCTAGCTGCATGCTGCTTGTGTTCCACATTTTATGTAGGTAAAACTAATAGGAGATTTAGGGACAGGATCAGGGAACACATTTATGGTATTAGGAATGGCTTGCTACCAATACTTTAGCCAAACACGTTATTGCTTATGGTTCGACACATTCTTTTAGATCTTTGGCCATAGAAGTGATTAAAATTAGTGAGCATGGGGGTGATGTTGAGAATTTAACAGAAACCTCAGAAGTAAGATAGATTATTAGATTAAGAGCTGACACAGGTAAAGACCTAAATCATAAGGTCCCTTTGAAACCTGTTCTTAGATCTAGGACTCTCCATAAATGATATATATATATATATATATATATATATATATATATATATATATATATATATATTTATACATAAAATTGCCAAAGATTCCAAAGACAACCACAAGGCATTCTATAGCTATGTCAAGAATCTAAATGGCAATACTCAGACCTGCTCTAAGCTACAGCAGAATGGCACTAGATATACTGATCCTAAGGATATTGCCAATATCCTGGCAGATAGATTCAGTGCCAACTTCACCCCCCTCTCACCCCCTAAAGGGCCCATCTCAATATCAAAAGAATGCCAAATTCTGGTAATCACAGCCACTCAGGTAAAAAACGCACTCTCCAAAGCCAAGAATACAACATCCATGGGACCAGATGACATCATGGGCTGTGTGCTGCATGAACTACAAAATGAAGAGGCACCTCACCTATGTGTCATGTTTAATCATAGCCTCACCTCAGGCTTCATGCCCACAGAGTGGCACACGGCTACAGTCATCTCACTCCACAAGGTGGGGGATCCACTTTTGATCACGGAAACTACCGTCCCATCAGTCTGATTAGCCTGATCTGCAAGGCCATGGAATGTATTATCATGGAACTTATAAACAAAAACATTCTTCAACCTTAAAAGACTGGACCTCACCCAGTTTGGGTTCGTGAAGGGCCGATCTTGCCTCCTGAACCTGATCATCTTCTTTGAATCAGTCTCCAGAACCGTGGATGAGGGTAAGGTGGTTTACACAGCCTACTTGGACCTCTCCAAGACTTTTGACACTATACCCCACTCTGGACTCATAGATAAACTTACTAAGCTGGGTATTAATCCCTACATCACTCAATGCGTTGCAAACTGGTTTACTGACAGAACACACACTGTAAAAGTAGCCGACTCCAAATCCAGCTCCAGACAAGTGACAAGTGGTGTATCGCAGGGTTCTGTCCTGGGACCACTCTTGTTTCTCATCTACTTCTCTGAAGTACAGGCCAACACTAAGGGACTCTGGCTTACAAAGTTTGCAGATGACCGCAAGCTGGGAGCCATTATTGAATCTCCAAATGATGTGGATATACTACAAAAGGACCTTACCAAAACAGATGCCTGGTGCCATATCCATTGGCTCAAGTTAAATGCCAAAAATGTATAGTTGTCCCCTTTGGGGAAAAACCACATACCTGTGAATTACCACATAAGTGGTAGTACACTAAACACCGAAAGTATGATAAAAGACCTAGGGACACAGGTGGACAGTGGTCTCAGCTTTGATAACCACATAGCCACAACAGTTAGAAAATCCTTCTACATGGCACCCCTCATCACTAAGGGCTTTTCATTCAGAAAAAAAGAAGTTATTGTCCCTCTGTACTCATCCCTCATTAGACCCATTATAGAATACAATGCCCCATTTGGTATGTACCTCAGAAGACATCTGCAATAACGAGAAAGGCTGTAGATATACTTCACACAAGGAATCACAGGCCTAAAGCAGATGCCTTATGCTGACCATTTAATGAAACTCCAGCTATACTCTGTCACCTATTGCCTACTCAGAGGCGATCTCTGCCTAACATACAAGGCCATGTCAAACCCAGAGTTGTTGGACATGCTACACTTAATGAAATCCCAATCCCTCCAAGCCACACGCTCCAGAGATCTTAACCTTGTCATCACAATGAATAAAACCTGCTGGAGGGATAGGTTCCTGACCCAGAGTCTCCCCATGCTCTGGAATAGGCTGCCCATACATGTCAGGCAGAGTGCCTCAATGGCCCTCTTCAAAAGGAACCTTGACGATTGGATGGGAGACAGGAAAGTCACTCCGGGGATCACATCAGTAGCCCTGCTAGACAGGGGTCCAGATTTGTGGGAAGCAATAACCAAGGAATCATTATGGCTAGGCTTGTATAGGCCCTAGGGCCAATAGCCTAGTACCTACCTATGAACCTATATATATATATATATATATATATATATATATATATATATTATATTTATATGTTTATACATTTTTATATGTGAATTGGGTGCTTTTTATATATAGTTTAGGTCATGTATAGAGTATAATGCATTGCCCTTTTAAATAGTTGTAACATTGTTATTATGATGTCTTAGGTATGATTGGTTGAAGGATTTTTGATTCTGTTCATTGATTGGAAGAATGATATACGAATGCTTGTATATAAATGACTTTTAACTTTGTTTTAAATGACTGCAGAAGCAGTTTGCGAATACTGCAATAGTGCAAAACATTTAATTAAAATCGTAGTGATTTTACTGTCCTTCCAGCATAGTCATGGTTCACGTAATGTGTGTTTGGATTTTACTTTATTAATGCAGCTAAAACCCTAAAAAATGACAGCCTCTGAGCTAATTTCACCAATCAAACATGCACAGAGAGGCATAGCTGGCACAATCCACAAGGCAACACCCTACCCTAAGTAGCTGTTCAACTGAAGAGATAAAAAAAGCACTTCCCTCTAATAAAGCGATCTAGTTATTATAATTACATCCATGCACACACACCCACAGTAGCTCTTCCTCTGAAGAGCAAAAGAAATATATAGTTTACTGTAATAACCCAGTGGTTACATTATAGCCATCAGGTTATTACAGTTACTACATCCACACACACACACAATCCCAGCTAGCTCTTCCATTAAAGAGCAAAATAAATAACTACATGACAAACAAAAAAGCACTTCCCAGTAATAACCCAATGACTACATTGAATCATTCAGATTATTACAGTTGCATCCATTCCCCCTTCCAGTTAGCTCTTCCATTGAAGAGCAAAAGAAAAAAAAAACACTTCTCTGTAATAAATTGATCCTCCCCAGTTGCTTCAACTGAGGAGCAAAAAAACATACAGGATGATGGATGACCAATCACACCATCCCAACAATTTGAACATGGGGGGATTGCCCCTCTTGCCCCTCCCTAGCAATGCTTCTGCATCCACGCATTCTGCAAACCCTCCCTTTTGATGTAATCCCATTCCTACCAGCAAAATTAGAAAACTTCTCCATAAGCTCAAACTAACAACTCTAGCAGTACACAACCATCCAGTTCAGTTCCTATCCCAGGCAGCTGATGATCTAGCCTACCCTGTTTCACTGTCATTAACAAGTCTATTAATGAATGAAAAACCCAAACATCATGGAAACAGTCCATAATATTACCCCTCCACAAAGGCAACTGTGCTTATGCATATCTAACTACAGACCATTTGCCATACTACTTCTGCTATCTAACATCCTTGAAAGATGTGTCCACTCCCAACTCCTTTCCTACCTACTAGATGACAACCTGCTGTCACACACATGACATGGTTTTCACCCCTTCCACAGCACCATTTCCACTCTACTATCTTTCTTAGACACTAACTACTCTTGAAACCAAAACAAACTAATATCTACTATATTTCTAGCTCAAACAAAAGTCTTTGACACTGTACCCACCAGATCCTGCTTCATTCCCTAGCCTCACAAGATCTCTAGCTACCTCAGCAGCAGAACCCAATGTGTCAAATGGTAAACGTCACTTTCTCCCTTCCAACTACTAGAAATTTGAATTCCTCAACAATCGATTCTTGCCCAACTGTTCTTTAACATATACATCAAACACATGAACTAAACATCTCATCCCTCAACATTCATCCAATATGCAGATGACACAAAAATCACCTGCTTAGCCACAGCCTTAACTGAATTATAATCCCTTACTCAACAGTCCTTCACTAAAATGGAAAGCTGGTTCAGAAAGTCACAGTTAATACTGAATGCTTGCCCAGGCTAATGATGTTTCTACTAAAAACTTAACCAAATTAAATCAACTCATCAAAATCTCCACCCTCCAAGACACACCCATAAATGGTGTCTCCTCCACTGAATTATTAGGAGTCACAATAAATGACAAGTTAATATTTGACAATTGCATTCAACTCTCAGTAAAAAAATGACACCCTGTATAAGGTTAAACCCTACCTCTCTGACAAGCATGCATATCAGCAGTCATCCCATATTTCTTGTTCAGTTTTCAATACACATCTCACAGTTACTCACCTTTAATCCATACAACTAGTAAGCTGCAACAATGCTATAACAAAATAGCAACGTTTGCAGCTTATCTCCCCTACCAAACAGATCACTGTGTTGTAATCCAAAAGATATCATGGCGCAACCTTTTCAAGCCAGCTCAAACTTTCCCAGTTAAAAATTGCTCACAACATTCTCTACCAACTCCTCATTATGTCCAGCAACCAAATCACTGCCACAGTGGTAAGTAACATGAAGATCCCTAATCCTAGAGAGCACAAACAAGGTATCTGTTACCAGAGCCCTAAATGCAGATGTGTGGGTACTCTACTCCTGCTCAGTAGCCAGCCTCTGGAACTCACTATCCAGTGACATCAGACAATCAAAGCACATTGAAAATTTCAAAAACAGAGTAGAAATTTCTCATTTGTTCATCACACTATAACTGTAACACCAACAATGAACACCACCTCAATAAATCAACCCACCAAACCCCCATAAACCCATTTGATTCTCCCTGCCTTAGCCACATTTTCTCTCCCCTCCCTGTCTCACTTAGCTACCATTTTCCCTCTACTCCCCACTTTCCACCACTATACCAAGCCACAACTCTCCTAGTCTGTCTCCCACCACCCTCTCTATACTTCTAGCCTCCATCAAATCACTAGTTTCCTATACCTTCTGCTTACTTGTCTCTCTGTATACTCAAACCGTTGATTTTTACTATCAAAAAGGTATCAATGAATGAACAAAAAAGAAGAATACACCATGCATTGCTTATGTCCACTCCAGTGGTGTTTGCATTCTATTATCTTTGTTCACAGTAGAGTGATTAAAGTTAACCATTGGTTATTTAAACAGATCTCAGTGTGTATGTCACACCGCATAATGGTGACAAAGTGAGACAGGACCCGTGTTAAGTAAAAAACATAATCAATATTTCTATTTCAAAACACTGTATTAATGCATGTCTAAATACTTATTATAAACTGAGCTTTACTGCATATTCACTTTACTATTGACCATTCAACACCTACTTCTTAAACCTATGTATTAATGCATACCAAATTATTTTACTGTTACATGGAGCTTTTCTCCTAGGACCTCTGCTGAAAAGGGGGTTTTCACAGCCAAGTCAGTCTTTTCTTGTGAAACAAAATGTACATAAAGTAAATAAACAAATGCATTTGTTCTAAAGTTATTATACTGCACTTGACTAGTTAGGTTAATTGAAAGGATGAAGGAAAAAGCAGATGTAAGGACTAAGACTGATTTTATTCCTCAGTAATGGTTGCTGTTCAGGCCATCACTGTACATGAAAACTTGAAAATTAAACTGTAAACTTCACCTTAGAACATCTAGAATCTCCATGGATTCTGGGGGTCCTAGTAGTCCCCACACACACACCCTCAGCCTAATTCAGTTATTTACTCCAATTATTACAAAGTTGTCTGGCATAATTAGGGTGTTTTGAAAGATTGTGGGAACATTTTTGAGAAAAGATTAAAAAAGTAAGCTGGGTGATGTGGTAGGTCATGGTGGGGAATTGGGGGGTGGAGGCATTGTGTTTTAGAGCAGTGGGCAGTGAAGGTGGTCATGGAGCCCTTTGCCTTGCATGCTATTTCACATGTGGCTAGCCCTGATTGACTCTAAAAATACTATCCTACTATCTCAGGGGGCAAAATTACAATGAACCTTTACTTAAAACCATCATATCTAAAGTTCAATGTACCAGGCACAGCTTCTCTATATCAGATGGCAGTTCTTCATATACAAATTCCGGAATCAACTAAAGGCAGCCTTTTAAATCAATCAAAATGTGGCTGGCTTCAGATAGATATATGACCTAATAAAACTTTCTTTAACACTTAATCTTAAACTACTCTTCCTAATTTCTCTTCAATATCTTTGATATAGAAAACTGTACATATTGTAAATATTTGCTAGAAATATAGTCTTACTTCTGTACATAATTTAATGTTTCATTTGCTAGTAGTGTATTTTTACACTCTAGTAAGGACTTGCTTTTACATCAAGAAGCCAGTGGATTTTCCATCTAGTGCACTGTGAGGCAGCCTGGTATGTTTTGGTTGGGGAAACACTCGAGATTTCTGCATGTAGTTTTATTGACTAAAGGACTTATTAATAAGCTTTTCTTGTTTTTAGTGCCTTTATAAATTCTATACAATTGAGTGGCTCTTTGCTCATTTATACAAAGCAAAGTACTTTTATTGAATAATCACGCTTTTTATAGTGTTTAAAGTATGGAAGTATAGAAGTAAAGAGCTTTACTCGCCTAACCACCAACAACTAGAGTAGCTCATGATAAATATGGCTAGGCTTGTAAGGGCTCTGTTAGCCTAGTAACCTCCTATGAACCTATGAACCTATTAAAATACTGCTTTTTGTTTGGTAATAGATCTATCTATACAACATCTGCTTCTATGGTCTATTATGTGTTGTGTTTCTCTTTGCATCCTCTAGGGTAAAAATTAAATTGGTTTATTGATTTGACCATTATTTGTACAGCAGACACCCCCCTCTGACCTACTTCTCAAAACTCAGTTAACCTTCTCCAATACCTAATCATGGATGCATAGTAATCACCTCACCTTAAATGCCAGTAAAACAAAGTTAATGATCTTCTCCTCATCCATAAACACCAGTATAGACAAAAACTATTTTACAGTGACTGCTCAGAATAACAGCCCCATGTGAAGGCTGCCAGCCTAGCCAGATTGAATTTTATAGATAATTCTGTCACTTGTAAATATTAATGTAAGACACAGGCTTGTTGTCTTAAATGGAAAAAACTGCTGCTCGATGTGGAATGGAAAAACATGAAAAACAGTACTCTCTGCTGACCACGTAAAACATGTTGTGACCCTTTGATCTAAAGTTGGCTCTGGCCTGTCTAGATGAAGACATTCTTTCTATTATTTTAACCAAGAGTTAAATTGCTAGATTTAAACATGCAAATATATTTTTATTGCTCTGCTTCCTGACCAGCTGCAAGATAACACAACAAGATGTTAAGAATGTAAATGTAATTTCTGTTAGCCTGGGAACCCAGGAAAGTGTAAAGAATGATGTAATGGAAACCAGGAATATGATTTTAAAAACAGAGAGAATCAGAGAGCTTGAAGCATTTTTGTCTTGACCATCAAACGTAGCACTGTCTTGCTCTATAAGTAAGTTTATCTTAGACTTGTGTTCTCTCTTAGAAATAGCTAGAAACTAAAAAGATTAGACTGTGTTTTTCTTTGATGTCAGAACTGTACTACTGAATTATTTTAAGTATTTCTCTGTGATCTCTGAACTCTTGACTAGCACTGTGAAGTAAGAAGTATTGTCTTGTGTTTTTAGTATTTATTATTAAATATTTTGAAACTTTTCAACTGTAGCTGTTTTGTGTAGAGATAATTTAAGCTCTAGAGTACATTGCATATTTATAGTTATTACTGTACCAAGTCACTCTAATAAGCCTCGACTGTTTAGTTATACTACCAAATGGATAATAATATTGCACAGTAATAATTGCACACCCTTTTAAGATCCTTTGAGTAGCTGATTAATATTAGCTAGGTGATGGCAGTGATTTCTACCATATAGTCTGGGTAAAAGGGGCACAGCTTAAGAACCTTTGTCAGCCTTCCCCAGGAGTGTCTGTGTGGTTGTATAAACTCTTATCTCAAAGAGTGTCAACCACTTGGGCAGGGACATGAAGCACTGGTTGGACAGAGAGGGTGCTGGAGATTTTAACTTGCCCAGCTGGCTCAGATCTGGACCCTAGCTGCACCAGTGGAAAGTCTTATTGGGGACCTAGAGAGCAAGGGAGCAACCAGCCCTGGACTGACTGTGATCTCTGTGTGCTCTTAAAAGAAATTGCACTTTACTGTGTGTATTTGTTATCCTTTCCTCCTATATGAGATGCTCCTCAATTGTGTTAGTGGTGAGGATTGAGGCTCCTTGATTGATGGGTCAGGACATCACACCCCATAGAAATAGTATCACATACCAAACTGCTTGGTGTCATAACTGATGAAAATCTAAAATTTGACATCCATATCCAAACTAATATTTAAGAAACTTACCAGAAGCTAGGTCTCCTGTATAGACACAATAATTACCTTACCCCCTCCACCAGACACACCCTTAACTCTACTCACCTTCTTCCCTCTCTTATGTACAGCACCCCCCTATTCACTAAACTTCAGCTAGGCTTACAGGCCAAGTTGGAAGCCTGTTACAATAAAATCTCCAAATTTGCCACCAACTCTAGAATCTCACCACATCAATGTCTCTCTCTGTCTCCATTCCCTAAAATTGCTTGAACTTCCTAACTACCTCAAACTCCTTAGACTTACTACTGCTCACAAGCTCATATTCAAACCTTCTAGTCGTCCTTCTTTGTCCACCTCTTTAACCCCTTACATTCCCAACCACTCTCTAAGATCAGAAAACCATAATTTTCTAAACATCTATAAGCTCGTCGACCCCCTGGCCACCTACTATTATCCAGTTCCCTAGCTAAACTCTGGAATTCTCTCCCTGTTATCCTTCAAAATACTCAGAGCCAATCAAACTTCAAAACTCTCCTCCAATCTCACCTCCTTTCAAAGTGGTAATCTTCCTGTACCCCTACCACATAAACTCTTTAACACCATCTCCCATGCACTATATACCTCATCATTCTATCACTGTGCTCTCTTATTCTTTGCCTCTACTTCCTCTCCTACTCTATAACTCATAAATGTCCCCCCAACCCATTCCCTTTCTCCACTATATACCACCTTTTGCCTGTCCCACCTCACCTTCTTTCTCTGTCCTCTTCTCATATTTCTAACTTCCAAAAAAAAGCTTGTTTTTTTATCTGTATATAAATGTTTTACTTACATGTTTTTTTTTTATCTGAAATGCTTGCACTTTTAATATGTTTAGACTACATGAATCTCACTTTTGTAAATCACTACCTAGGATTAGAAATGTTATGTCTTTTTTTTTTACAAATTGTATATTATCTCTGTATTTTTCACTGTTCTACTACTTTATTTACTTTTGTATAACTATTGTAAAATTGTCTATATCCTGTGGAGCTTTTCTCACCGGGCCTCCACTGAAAACGGGCTCTTCCAGGCCCAGTGGACTATCTTAGTCATCAAACTGTAATAAATAAATAACTGTTGTTATCAAGACTTTATCCTGGTCAACAAACTCATATGAAATAAAAATAAATAAAATAAATTCTAGTAAGGCTTCTTTTCTAAATGTAGGCTATATTCCTAACAGGTTTCCCAATACGTTGGGAGCATCTAGCAAAGGAGTTCAGTTTGTCTTATCTAGGGTAAAAGTATGGTAATTTTTTTTTTTAATGACTGTTGCCAAATAGATGGATTACCAATAACTTGTTTTATCTTGGACCTGATTTGTAATTGAAAGGCTATGGCAAGTGCTGCTAGTTGTAGATGAGAAGAGAGCTTGCTATACTGTGGAAGAGGGAAAATGACCATCCAGGAGTGCAGTTCATGAAACAATAGTATAAGGACAACAAAGATAATAAACAAGAGTCAAAATCGGGAAGTAGGTATTATTTAATGCACTGTTTGTTCCTAGCCACTGTGCCATGTAGCTTAATGCAGCACAGCCAAATGGAGTACATCATGCACACCAATTAAAGATAAACACCTGTAATGTCTTATTTCTTAGGGTAGGTAAGTGTCCCTAAATGTAGATGCCTTTCCCAGGTAACAGTACAAGTACAATGTGCATATTCAGAAAAAAAGGTAGCTTATGTACATTTAAAAATGTGAAAAAATGCCATTCCCTGGTCTTTGAGGTACTAATAGTCCGATCTAGTCTGATAAATCAAATATACAGCAGGAGTCCTGTTGCACAGCTCAGTGCAACCAGCATAGGTCATAATAAACAATCCACACAAAGTACACTCTGGTGATAAGGCTTTTACTCTCTGTGACTTATGAAACCAGTATTACAACCTTTGTGCAATCAAGGCCATTGAATCCATAAAGACTTTCACATCTTCTTTTAGAACACTTAAATAATTCTTCATGCATCTCTAATGTAAAAACATTCATGTTAAGATAAAAAGCCTTCCTGTCAATATGTCCAAACACTTAGCTTTGTTATCATTCTGTTAAGCTTAATTCACAACTAGCCACTAGGAACAAAGTCCAGAATATCACTGTGGAGTCTACCCCAGTTTCCCAACTGCTTTAGAATACTGTATGGTTGAGTGACTTTTTTAAAGCTGGATAGTAGTCCAATTTACACTACGGGAATCAAACCCTGGATTATGGGAAGCAGAGCATAAGCTTAATTATCTGTGTTATCAGACTGCCTTATTAATACCCCCCCCCACACACACACACACACACACACACGCTCACACAGCTTTTCTCATTGAAACTCGCTTGCATTATTTCACATTTAGCTTTGCTGGTACTTATAGTTTGGAGGATCAGGTTAAACATTACCAACACTACTAAGTTGAACTGTATTGACACAATATTATAACTGTTTTTACTGTTTGTTTAGTGTTGTTGCAAAATGACTATACCTTTTTGCCATCTTCTGGGTTGGGGTTGAAATGGTCCTATGGGGTCAGTCCATTGGACAAGCTAATGATTCCCCAGATAAGCCACACTACTGAAACTGGTTTATGCAACTGTCCATTGTGTATACCAGTATATCCAAATCTGAGCATTGTATGGGCTGTGACTTTAAATTACATTTAAAGTGCCACTTGTATAACCAAATGCAAAATGGGAACCCATGAGTAACTACAGTATAAACTTTAAATATATTCACTTATCATCTAATCACTGTTTTACATTGTGAAGGGTAAATATAGCAGAAGCAGTCTGCCTTCCTATTATCAATATGTGTATTGTCAAGCGTAATTTATTTAGGCCCTTACAAAAGTGGTTTGAATTCCATCACTGGAACTAATGCAACTAACAATAGTTTACAAATAGTGAGGGCACATTCATTATGACAAACAAGTGGGGGACATTACAAAAGCATCAAATAAAAGCACAATACTGCAGAACAAGGAGAGACAGGTTTACATTCACGTATTTCAGTTGTGTCCAAAAATCATTTTCTTAAAAACAAAACTGCTATTTTCTGTCTTGTAGAACAATGCACTTGGATATGCTCACTTTAGCTGTGTTTATTTCAGAAATAATTATTTTTCAGTAATGGTTTTGCCCAGATAATAT
>NC_056735.1:329446218-329466418 GCF_019279795.1 Protopterus annectens
AAACTGAAATAATAATAGTAGAGGTCAGAGATGGGATGCACTGTTTAAAACTCCTCATTTATAATCATAACATTTTGCCTTCAGGTTTACACCTTTAGCCATATTCATTCTTTTGCAGTGAATGGCTTCAAACTTCCCATCAAATTTAGAAGTAGTTTTCAATTGTGGAATGTGAGCTCATTCAGATAATGTGTCACAGCTTTTCACTTGTATGAGATAACCAGGCAACCCCCCACACTCAGTAAACAGAAAAAGAAACAAAAATGCATGTATTGCTGTTGTCACATTACAGACTCAGGCTTTTTGTTACCATAAAATAAAAGACATGGGATGGAACCATAAGACTACAGAATTTATTACACTGCAGCTGAAAGACATCCCTCAAACTGTAGATAAGCATATATCTTCATAATTATGTGAGAATTCTTATAGTGAAAATAGAATGAACCTCAGGTCTGTCTGCATAATTCATTAAGTATAATTCTGTCTTCTCCTTCCTGGCAGTTGAGCTAACAAAGTTACGTAAGTATATGGGGTATAGGTTATCAGTATTTACAGATGCTAGTATTATGCATATCATATGATACTGTTATTGTTATATTTATTTATTTACATTTGTTAACCGGGTGGTGTCTGACTGGGCAAGTTGCCCATTTTCAGTGGATACCCAGGGAGAAAAGCTCCAGTACAGTAACAATTAGAAAACTTGTAGTTATGAACACAACAGTAAAACTAAATATATGATTAACAATTTACTTAAGAAACAAATAGTATAACATAACACAGAGATATAGGTTTCTGAGACTTCATTGAAAACCATAAATGATATTGGTATAATGACTGCCACATCTGCTGCTGGGTATGACACTGTGCCTAATCCACAGCTGTTCATGTATGTAGTAATGATTGATGGCATGAACAGTGAAGACACAGTCAGTGATACTCAAGACATAGTAGATGGCAACCCATCAAATGGATTCAATGTGTTTTCAAAGACAAATGTTTTGACCTTCATAGTGGCAAGGGTTTCTGCAGAACAGTAGAAGAAATCTTCAACCAACATATCCAGTGGTGTGGAAATCCTGACACTGGTGGCCATGATGGAAAAATGATATACTTTCCAGACACAGTGACCATGAAAGTTTAAGTACAACACTGGAAACTGTACTCTGGGTCACTGTAGCAATGTCACTCAAACAACACTTGAATATTTCAGTCACTAGTGACCACTAGTAGGAATACTATATTTTCAAGGAATAGAGGAATTGCCCACATGCCACAGACTAATGTGTAGTGCACTGATGTAGTGTACTGCCTGCACCAGCTCCTTGTCAGGGCAGTATCCAGCATAACCCTCATATTCAGATAACTGCCTGTAATTTCCCTTGTATACTGTCAAACGCTTGGACATATGAGTGTAACTGTGAAGGCTGCCAGCCTAGATAGATAGAATGTTGTATATAATTCTATGTTATTTGTAAATATTAATGTAATCCACAGGGTGTTTTACAAAGGAAAAGAGAACTATATGTTAGGATTAAACTATATGTTGTCTGAGCTTCAAAAATTTAACCATGGTGCATCCTGCTGGAAGAAAGCTAATAAGTCAAGCATTTTATGACTGTTTGATCTCCAGCTCGGAGACAGGATGTCTGGACTAAGAAATTATTTCTATTGTTTTAATTTAAGAGGTAATTACTAATGTTTTACATGTAAATGTTTTTTATTGCTGTGGTTTCCTGTAGGCGCAGATTACAAAAAGAAATGTAAATTCTGAGTTTCTGTTACCCTGGGAAACTAAATCAGAACTGTTAAGAATGATGTAATCTGAAATGACTCAGCAGTACTGTGTTATCAATTTAAGACTTTCCCAGAGAAAAAGACAATGCATTCTGGATTTTGTCTAAAGCTGACAACACTCACCAGCACTTGCTTGCTCTGTATGTAAGTAGTTTATTTAGAACTTAGTATTTCTCTTAGAGATAGAAAGAATATCGCCAGATGAGTCTAGCTTTTTCTATATTTATATCAGACTATTCTACAGTTTTATTTTAAAGCATTTTCCTGTGATTTCTGAACTCTGCAATGTCATTGTGTTGAAGTAATAAGTATTGTCTTGCATTTTTATTATTTATTAATAAATATTGTTAAACCTTTCAACTGTGGCTGTTTTGTGTAAAAGTAATTTAAGATCTTAGAGTACATTGCATGTATTTGGTGATACAGTCCAAACCACTCCAATAGCTTTAGCCCTGGGTCACACTTACTATTTGGATAACAGTAATAGTGCACAGTGAAATTGGTCACCCTTTGGGAAGGGCCTTATTAGTAGCTGATAAATAGTCATTGGTGGCAGTGGATTATAACCTTATAACCTGGGCAGAAAGGGGAATAGCTGGATAACCTGTGCCAGCCTTCCCCAAAAGTGTCTGTGTGTTTGTATATAACTCATATCTTAAAGTGTGTGTCAGCTACTTGAGCAGGGACATGAAGCACTGGTTGGACAGAGAGGGTGCTGGAGGTTTTGGCTTGACCACCAGAATGAGATCAGTACCCTTTAGCTGTGCCAGTGGGGAGTCTTATTGAGGATCTGTAAAGAAAGGGAGAAACCAGCCCCAGACTGACTGTGATCTCTGTGGCTCTTAAGAGAAATTGTACTTTACTGTGTGTGTACTTGTTATCCTCCCAATTTGTACGCCCCTCACTGGTGCTGGTGGTGAGGATTGAGGCTCTTTGATTACTTGGTCAGTGCATGAGTGTCACAGTAACCTCTGGACAATGTTAGATGTTTGGATATGTCAGTGTAACCTTTGGTAAAATTGCAAAAATGTCTTCAGCTGCCATCACAAATGCTTGGGTTGCCAGATTTCATAAGAACTTTACCATTTACCAGTAGTACTATGATATTTTCTGGCAACCACCCATCCATCCATCCATCCATCCATCCATCCATCCATCCATCCACCCACAACCCCTTTTTCCAGTTTTGTGCATGGGGTCAGGGCATCACGTTCATCAGTGACAATCATCTAGACTCAAGGATTATACTGCCAGGTGGCTAGCCCTGCCATGGTATGGCATTTTCTGGCACATACTGATGATTTATATTTACAAATTCAAACCACTGAAAACTATACTTATGTTCAGGAATTACTTGGAAGGAAATATTTCCCAATTAGTGCTTGCTCACTTACTCATTCAGCAAGTATTCCAGAATCACAACTGTTATGAAAATGTTTGGAACATGGACACTGCACGATGTCCCAAGAACAAATCGTTTTGAAACCTGGTCAATATTTCAAGCCCACTTGGGGATTTCTGGGCATTGTTATGCATCTGTCAGGTAAACCCTCATTCATATTGACATTTGTAGGCAATGTGGCATAGCCTGAGTGAAAGTCATAATTATCTTATTTATTACCAACAGTGTGTGACAAAGGTTTTAGCAGTTACCATTACCTGATAATAGAATGTCTTCTGTTAGTAACTGTGTTCACTGGTCTCTTAATGTTTTGTAAGCTATTGGGCTTTGGACTGAATAAAGTGTAATGCTTATGTCATTGTTCATTTTTTAACAAAGTAGTCTTTTCTCAATGGCAAGAATATTCCTGGCACTTCAATTGACATCATAATATCCCTTTATCCTTTCTTTCATAGTTTCTCCTGACATGTTCATCAATTCCTACTTTGGGTTCAGCCCACTATCTTATTCTTAAAGTATATTAGAACAATGAGATTGCTGGTATAGTTCCAATAGTAGGAAATATTGAACTTCAGTATGCCTTCAGCACACTGTTCAGCTTCTGCTTCCAGTGGATTCTGTTTTGCTTAAATATTGCAGTAGTCAAGCCTATTACCTTGCAGTCATAGTCGAGTTACCTGCAGTCAGTGTGAAAAACAAATGTCTTGTTCACTCACCAAGACCACCACAATGGCTGAGAATTTCATTTTGTTTTAATAACAAACATGATCAGAAAATACAAATTAAACTCAGCTCTCCAATTATATATAAATACCAATATAAATAACATGCTACAGAAACACCTATGAAAATAATTTCCAGATCTTAAACACAAAATACTTTTTATGCTAAATAAAGAAGAAAGAAGTGGGTATGAAAAACAAAACCAAGAACCAAATACAAAGTAACACCCTGGGGTAGAATGAAACTGGTCATACACTATCATGGGTGCAAACAAAAATGTTTATTCAAAAAAAAGATTTAGCATTTTCATCCCTACCCTGGGATTTTGATGAAGTCACAGATTAGGGATGAAAGCACTAAATCTTTGTTGGAATAAACATTTTTGTTTTCACCTATTACAATGCATGATCAGTTTCTTTCTACCTCTAGGGTGTTATTTTTTATGCTTACTAAATCATTGCAATCTGTTAGAAAAATGGCAGTCAAATAAAATGCTCAAAAAGCTCCCTAGCATCTAATACATTATTAAAATAACCTCCATTAATATCATTTTCCAGGGCTGGTCTAAAGCCAATTGGACCTCTTTGGCTAAATAGGGTCCCATGCTGAGCTTTGACAAGGTCATTATTTTATATGTGGCCCACCTTAATTGCTAAGAGACACTACAGCAAACTACAAAGCATTTTTCTACCTGTAGTCCTGCTTCTTCAGTAACTACAAGTCATGTTAGTGTAGTAGACTAAATTTCCTATAGTATTATTAATACATTCTTGTGGTGCTTGTACGACTTACAATGTTAGTTGCTCATTCTCCCATAGTAGCTAGTCGCTGTTATGGGTCTATATTAAATCAGTGAACACTTTAAAAATAGTGAATGCTGATTTATCAACTCTTTAAAAGCGAAAGCTGACAATCCTGAAGACATGGAACAGCGAATTTTTTTCCCCAAGAGAAAAAAATCACTGGGCCATTTTGGGGACTTTGCCATTTCCTCCTCTGTGGTGCGATCTCGGAGTTGGTATACTTAAGTAGGGGGGTGTCGGGGTTGAAGCTCCCCATTTTATGTTGTGTTTTGAGCTGTTTCTTCTTTTTTTTATGGAACAGGGATGTTTTTCTGTGAGAAAATAAATTGCTGTTCCATGTCTTTGAGATTGTCAGCTTTCGCTTTTAAAGGGTCGATAAATGAGCGTTCACTATTTTAAACATTCGCTAATTTAATTTAGACCCGCTGTTATGAGTACTTAAATGGCTTTTTTAGTTACTGTGTTTTATTTTGCTTTTCTTGTTAATGTGGAGTATACAATTGTTTCTTAATTAATATGTCTTTTGGCTTTTCCCAGTTAGGGTTCGCCACAGCGTAACTCTGGTCTGATAATGATTGGCAGTGGATTTTTACGGTGCTGAGTTGCCAGCCTGATGTCCAACCTTCAAAGAAGGCACACCCATTCATGCACGCACCTAACTGCATGTCTTTTATGTCACTTGACCATGGGGAGGACATGCAGACTCCACATAGAAGGTGCTCCAGCGGAGAATCGAATGGGAGAACCTCTTGCTGTGAGGTGACAATACTAACTGCTACACCACCATGGCCTACTGTTTCTTAAATAACTGTGGAATAGTCAGCCTCAGACGGTATGAAAACAAATGCTAATAAACACAAACAAAAAATGAACAGATACTGTGATGTGAGGTAACTTATAATCACCAAGACTTATCACAGAATATTTCAACAGTACACCTGCTGTAGCTACAGATAGAAGTACATTAATCCAAGAAAAGTGAAGCAAAAGGTGTGCTTGTTGAATGAAGCAAGGCAGAGGTGGACTGAAAAATGATTCCAATTGGATAAAAACAGGAAAGCGGTAACAGAAACAGTTTAACTCATAAGGGTACTGCAAGGACACCGTATTTTCTGAGTTGCATACAAAATGGGAGGGGGGGACAATCAAACAGAAATTTAAAGGTAGAGGATGTTTGGTTTGAATTTTTTTGGAGTTTTAGGGGGATGTATATTGCAGAAAGATGAACAAATAGTGAGGATTTTGCATGTTGTCTCTTACATTTATGTGGGATTCATTAAGGCATTCTGATTTCTTCCTATCTACCAAAACATAATTCTTAATAGCCACCATAAAGTTTATGTGCATGTAATTTTTGCTGTTACCATTATGGCCTGAGCTATGGATGGAAGTGGTCTATATGCATTACTCCATTTACTTGGTTTATAAAATAATTAAACAAATAAAAACAAACCTTATAAAATATATAAAACTGCGGAGGTATAAAACTAATGCTGGTTTTAAGGAGAGACCTGAGTTCATTATTATAATTAGTTTTGTGGTAATGCACTGACTGTATGAGAATTAAATGGACAAGGGACTTATAACAATCCAGTGCAGATGTAATAGGTGATTGGAAACCCATGAAGGAAGAAAGGAGTTCTACTACCTGAGAATGCATAACTGAGTTTACAAAGTTTCCCTGTTCTTTGTGTCCACTATTCTACAATAACTATCAAGCTTATTCCCACTCACTCTGCTGTCTAGACTTCCTGGTATCCTGGTACATTGGGCAAACATGTGAGAGTTAGGAAGTATGATGAGTCAGAATATCTTACCAGGTTTTATGTTTCAATTAAGCTTACTTGCATGGTAGCATGGTATGCTTAGTGTTATCTGCAGCACCTCCCAATGCTGGCAGCGTGTGCAAAGTACTTAACTTGCTAAGTTATAATGACATTCTACTTATGGTTTAGCATGTTTTTTTAACAAAATATAACATAATAAATAAAGTTATTATTTTGTTTTTAATAAATAATAATAGCATATATTCCTGATAAGTAATTTGAAATTATCTCATGTCCAGGAGTCCAGAAGGTGGAAGAATGTTGGACTGGGAGTAAAGTGGTAGGTGAAGTGATTAGCTTGGGACTCCACCAAAGTGGTCCAAATAGGACCCCAAAGTTGCTAACGCTGGCCCTCTCCACTTCTAATCTTCCAATAACCACAAATGTAGATTTCTTAACATTGAGATGTTCTGTTATGCTTATCTAATGCATTTTTCATATCATTGTTTTTTATTCATAATTTTGTTTGTACAGTCATTCTATTAGCCTAGGTCTTGTTTTGCGTACATTGTAACAAAAAAAAGATGTACAGTTAGCTAAATAAACAAAACCTTTAGACTGACAAGTATAATACCCCTTTACGTCAAACAGTCTGCTGTTAGTATATAATGAAAACTTGGTGTAACTATTCATATAGCTACATTGTGTACAAGATCCACAGACGTAAGTATCATTAACTTTAAATGGAACACAAATTCTCAAGTTCATCTTAAATTCCTAAATGTTGTTAATATTAACAGCCATTTTTGTACATCACACCCAAAACCTGACTCATTTTTAAATGCCCTAAAATGACTTTCCAGTTCTCAAAAATTATATATCAAAATGAATGTCCTATTAAAAATTCCTGTTCTATCTTTATTGTATTGCCCACTTAAAAACTTATTTAGAATCAAAAATCACCTGAGGTGCTTCTACAACCTTTTATTTCCTTTTTATTTCACTAAATCAGTCCAAGTCGATGGGTACTCCCTCTCAAAAAAAAAAATAATAAGTTAAAACATAACATTCTGTACTGAAAATCACTTTATCCAAAGTCAATTGGTTTGTCCTAATAAACTGCCATTTTGCAATATTTTTCTTAGTATAAACAGGATGTGCACTATTATAGTACAAATATATATTCACAAATGTTTCCTTTCTGAAAATCTTAAATTTTAATGAACCAGAATTGCATTATTTGTTAATGGTGATTATCCAGATAAGTAATAAAAATCATTACTGATGCTTCATGTGAATTAAAAAAAAAAAGTGCTTGACTCCAATACCTTTAAAAATTCTAGAAATTCAACTTGAGATCCCTAAACCAAAAATATAATCCATAGATAAACAACTATAAAAAGATACTTTTCCATAAAATATGGAGGGGTATAAAATGCAGTATCCTCCCACTCTTCTAATATCAGCTTAGCATATACCAGTGTCATGGTTGTTATCACTGCCATTCCTTTAATTGCTGGCAAATATTTTTTCAAAAATCCAAAAAGTTATTTTAAATACCAATTTGATTAGATACATAAACAGTTAATTTCAGTATTGGACAGTACTGATTTTCTTTTCAAAATTCCTCATTATTTCAGTTCCTATTTTATTAAGAACATTAAGCAATAAGGCAACAACATCAACATTGGCAAAAAGGAAACAAAAATAACAATAATCTTGAGCTTCTTTTCAAGAAACATGAGAATAGTTTCAGTTTTTTGCTCTTTTAGCTGTCACTATTTAATGAAATGGAGGATTTATAAGACTTTTATGAGTCTTAGAAAAAACATCTCAGTATCCTAACCTAGGATATTTTGTACATAAAACATATACATTTCAGTTATAATCCTACAATTTTCCAGTAATTTCTAAAAATGTCATCTTTCATATAAGTCATATTAACAAAACATTACAACTTTTATCATCATTTAAACTTTTCATCATTGTTAAAACATATCAGAGTCCTTTATTAAAACTATTGTATTGCCCTTATCTTTCAGAAACATATCATTTCAATTTTTATCATTCAGTTCAATGCTTTCTTTTCACCAAAGCTCAATATACAAAAAAAAATATTCCTTAAATTTAAATAATTAAACATATCTTTTTTTTCAGGTAGTTTTTGAAAAACATTTAAAGCAGGATTAAGGAGAGGATTGAAGGTTGATTTGTTTTCCTGAAATCATTACAGATACACAAATAAATGTCCACTGCTTTACAAATAAATGCCAAATTAGATTTGTGTACAGTTGTTGATTATACATTTGAGCTAAACACTCCCTTTGGAAAGAACAAAGTTGAAGTTATATGATAAGTTGCTGTTTTGAAATCCAAAGAAGGATTTCTGTTGACTTCAG
This sequence comes from Protopterus annectens, assembly GCF_019279795.1. Classification (NCBI taxonomy): domain Eukaryota; kingdom Metazoa; phylum Chordata; order Ceratodontiformes; family Protopteridae; genus Protopterus; species Protopterus annectens. The sequence continues at coordinate 329,455,112 of NC_056735.1, forward strand.
AGTAAAATGGCTCTGATCCTGCATTGCACATCATCTGCCTGTCCACATGTTAAGGTTTCCCCTAAAACATTCTTCTGAAAAGACCTCACTCTAGTTGTGGTTGGCTAAAAATCTTACTGTTGTTGATCTGCCCTCTTTCAATTGGAAGCCTGCTGAAACTGTTGCCCCCCTTATGAACACCCTTTTTTATCACCAAAGTAGTGATCAACTATTGGCTGGTAAAAAATCAACTTATTCATGCAAATTAAATCATTCAGACTGGCTGTTATCACATGTTGTTTGAACCCAAAAACATTTTCACTTATCTGGTGCTTGAATGATTATTTTTCAAACCAGTACTATTGCTTCTAAGCATTTTTGAGTTGCTAAGAAGAAACATAGCTTATACACCCCTATTATATTTGCGCTCATCAAACTTCACATTTTTTTCTTTTTTCACTTGTGATTAATGCTTTAGATCTCACAGAATTCCTTCAAGAGCTAGCTAGTGAAATGTAGACCTTCTCTAATTTATACTATTTGCAGTATGAAAAATGACACAGATATCATATCAAGGTTGGTATTCTGATGTAAGGCTATGGAAAACATTGCTTTAGTAATGAAGGATTTCGTGTAATCTATATTTACTTTAATTCCTTATTTGCTTATGTTGCATTCTCCTGTTTTTATATTTTTCTCACCACATTTGTTTGTCTCAACCTTGTGTGTGTGTGTGTGTGTGTGTGTGTGTGTGTGTGTGTGTGTGTGTATATATATATATATAGATAGATATAGATATGTATATATATATATGCATATTATATATATAATTACCATTTCTGCATTTTTGGTTAAGTTTCTCAAACCTGTGTTGCATGTATGTTCTCTGTATTTTGACTTCTCATGTGAAATTTTTCTTTTTCATACATTTGCAAAATGGTCGCAATTCTTGAATTTTGTAGATTACAAATGGCCAGGTACCATTTTATTCATGGATTTACCACCATAGTATTTGCAATCTGCTTTGTAACTCTTTTTTACCTGTTGTATTTATGCATTTTCTTCAGATCCTGTCTCTTTCAATCCCTTTTATTTTTCTCTTTTTTTATTGCTTATCCATGTCTCAGCTTCTGCAATATTTACTTCTTATCCTTTATGTCCCTCAGTTTGCTTTGCTTGAGTAGGATTTCTGATATATCTAGGGATCTTGCAAAGACTAATTGTTTGTTTGTTATCATTTCCTAGTCAGAAGTTTCATCTTACTTTCCTTAATCTTTCACTACCATATATAACAATTTTATCTGAGTTTAATTCCTGTTAATGTCTGTAAGCTTGCAGTTTATTGCTGATATAATTAAGTAGGTATAATGTATTTGTCCGGACTCATTTATTTTTCCCTGTATTTATAAACTCGCAAATTTCAGGATTTATCATTTCTTTGGTTTAAAGTAACCATTTAGCTTATCTGTCACAACATGGAACTTGTCATCAGATTTTTCTGCTGTTTCATATATATTATACACTTTTTTGCAATATGTTCAAGCAATGTCTTTAGTCTTTAGAAATCTTTATTGCAGTTGCATATTTAATGGGTTTACTATCAAATGCATGAAAATCACAACTGCGAACGGTGATTTCCACAATGCATATCCTCGACTCATACATATTAAGTAGGTCGTAAGGTCGATACGACATGATCAACAACGTTCTGTCAATATTAATGTTGGCAGCTGCCATTGTCAACCATGCTTCGTGTCCCTGCCTTGTGTACGCCCTTCTGAATGGACGTACACATGAATGTCAACATTCCGGCGGTAGCTCCTACCATGTTTGAGGAGGAGGCTGCTGTGTAACTGAATGTCGACATTTTGATTGTAAACCTAGTTAATGAAACTTGATACTGACTTCTTCCACTATGATTAATCAATGTCAAATGCCAGCAGGCTAGAGATGTATTTAGACATTTTGTTACATTCCACTTTAATAAAGCAACTAAACACCAAAAGACTTTTGATGACCTTTATTGCATGAACATAATAATAACTGCATCAATTTTATTCAACATAACTTCATATCACTGTAGAATGGAAACATTAAATGATCAGCTATAAGAGTTGCATACCACCATTCACCCTTGGAATAAGCAGCATCCCCCATTTGCTCACTTATCCTTACACTTTCAAGGCAGCATTCCACCACTCACCTTCCACCACCACTTCTTATTGAAGCCAAACCACCAAATCCAACAGTATCCACCGATGCTATTCCACCACTTCATAATCCTTTCACAATTATCCACCAGAGGGGGAAACAGAAGAGCGACAAGCTTGTCTCTCTTCTCTGCCCGCCAGCCTGAAAGACTGTTCCCCTCACTCCTCCAAACCCTAACCAAACCTTCCAAAAACAAACCCAGATTTAGGTTAAATAAATCAAGCCCAAAATTGCTAAGGTGAACTCCATCTGCCCTGTACCACATAGGATCTCTATCACCAAACTCAGAGTGCTGTATAGTACTTAACCACATCTCCCGCAAATGCTTTGCCAATGTAAGATCCACAAACTTATGAGCCCTTTCCACTGCAGCAAACTTTCTTGCCTCCCCCCATACTAACCAAGGAATAATCTCTGACCATAACAAACATCCCGATGGATAAAGCTTCCTTAATGACAAAAAATCCTCACATATTTGATATACTAACTGCTGCTTCAGTGTCACACCCAAATCACTGCCTGCTAAGTGCAGCATCAAAATTTGAGGCAACCCCAGTTGACTCTGTACCATTGTAAATACCTGTAGCAACCGATTCCACTTCAGCCCCCTCAAGCCATGCCAGATGACCTTCCAACCGAATTGATCTAGACCCAAATTGGTGCCATTGCCTGCCTTGCTGCCAAATACGCATAAGAATGACCCAAACGGCTGAAGATGATAATCCTTCTGCCTAAAAAAAAAATGTATTAACCATGAAATAAGAAACAACCACCCTCATCTAATATAACCCAAAAAAGCATTAGAAGACCAGCGGCCCACCCTCTTAATAACCTCAATATCGAGATACCCCCTTTTGCCAGATCTGATGACCTACCCTTACAAAAAGAATGAGTAGAAAAGGTATCTCCATCCAGGCCCATGGTAAAAAAAGGCCCTTCAAAAACTGAATTCAACTGCCCCCCAATTAAAGCCCTACCTCCTACAGACCTGAAAACTAGGTCATGTGGTCTCCCTTCTCACACCACACATAACCTCCTTCCCCATGCAACCAGGCACATCCACTCCCACCTATCTTCCCCTAGCACTATTGTTGCCCCTTTTCTCATTTGATCAGACTTAGAAAACCTTAATCTAATATAAACTGCCCCTGGAACCAACACAACATCATCCCATACCAGTGACCCCAGTAACTCAGACACCTGAAAAGCTCCAAAGACCATCCAAACACTCATTGTTCCCCACACAACATAGTCTTCCAAATTGCCAAACATCCTAAGCAAACCCTGCAACAACATTTTTAAGATCATACTCATCAGTGGCCATTATCGTTCCATATTCTGGCCTTTCCTTTCAGCACCCAACCCACTGTCCAGGATTTAGTCAAATCCTTCAATCTTGCCACCTGGGCAAACACCCCAATTGCTGCCAAAGCCACCCTCACTGACCACACTGCCCTACTCTGAGCCCTCAACACTGCAAAATATTGCAACAGCAACTCTTCCAACCATACACATTCTTCCTCTAGTAACTGATGAACAAAACTGTCAAAATCATATAAAGCACTACCATAACCCTTCCTGGTTGACACCGCCCATGACTGCTGAACCAACCTGCCAATCACTGCTGCCCAATCCACTAAACCTCCTCTGGTACCACCATAGGATCCCCAGCTGCCAAAGGAGTCACCTGATGAAACCCGGAAAACTGAAAACGGGACCGGCTGTCAACAATCTCATTCTTCACCCCTGGGACATGTACCCCTGTAAAAGAAAATATAATCAGCAAGCTCTGCAGCACTAGTTTATGCAAAACCCACAACAAATGTTCAAATCTAGCTGTCTTAGTTTGCAAAACTCTCACAACTGCCATATTGTCTGAGTTAAATAGTACCCTCCTACCCCTCAAACGATCCTGCCACACCACAGCTGCTGCCCAGATTGGCATTAATTCCAAAAAAGCAACATTCAGCTTCCATTCCACTGGCCATTGAGGTGGCCATGACACTGCAAACCATTGGCCTGCAAAAAATGTTCCCATTCCTAGGCCTCCCGCTAAATCTGTAAACAGCTGCAACTCATGCTGCCCTACCCAATCTGTCTGCCAAACTGTGATGCCATTAAACTGCTGTAAAAACTGTAGCCATAAGGTTAAGTCTTAACGTGTTAACTTACTAACCCACACCCAATGATGCTTACTCTTGCCCCCTTTCAAAAGAAATGCCACAGATCTGCAAAATGTCCGACCTGGGTGTACTGCCCTACAAGCAAAATTCAGCAAGCCCAGCAGCTCCATAACATCCCTCACCCGAACTTTATCCCTAGACTTCATCCATACTATTCATAGGTTCATAGGTTCATAGGTGTGTACTAGGTCAATGGCTCTGGACCCTTTACAAGCCTAGCCCATAGAAGTGCCCTGGCATCATGCTGCCATTAGTTCCCGGTATTTTGCCTTGTAACCCGGCTACCTTTTCTCTCAGCAGATGAAATAATACTAACCCTGCATCCACTCTCAACACCAAGAAATCTAATACCTTCACCGAGCCCTCCAATTTATGAGTAAACAGCGGTACTCCAAAATCCTTGCACATTCCCAAAACCTCATGCAAGGCTAAAGACACCCCTTCTTTCCCTTCACTCACTAATAAGAAGTCATCTCTTTCACACGCTGTTGCCATATCTAATGTAAGGCTGAACTGAACTCTTCAAAAGTGAAACAAGCCACTGCACATCCCATTGGCATAGCCATGTCAAAATAAAACTTGCCACTCACAAGCATGCCCAGCAAAGGCCAATCTTCCTCCCAAACTGGTAAAAGACAGACGGGCAACTCAATGTCCACCTTTACCAACCAAGGGTCCTCAAAATTCCTAATGATGTGAACTGCATCATCCAATGAAGCATAAGAAACCTTAGCCTCCTCCCCTGGGATGAAGTCATTGACTGACCTACCTTCTGGATAAAATAAGTGGTGTATCAAGCGGAACTCCCCTGGCCTCTTTTTAGGGACCAAACCCAAGGGGGACACCATGAAATGAGTAAATGGAGGGCTATGAAAAGAGCCTAGTAACCTGCCTGCCAGCCACTTCTTCTCAACCAAATTTCTCAAAATGCCTTCCCTCCCTCGCACTGACATCAAATTCTTACCAACCTTGCAATCCCCAACCAAATGTTAACTGAAATCCCCTTTTTAAAACCCTCAATCAGTTCTCAGGTCACTATCAGTTGCAGATACTGCAACAGCAGATCCCATAGAACATCCACTTTAGTAGTTGAATGAGTCCCCTGGGTGTCCCCTTGCCTCCTGAAAGGGCCCTCCCCTTTGACCACGAAAACAGGCCCAGCCCCATAAGCCTTGCAACCTCCCAGAAGATCCACCTAATCCTCTCAGGCTGGGGAAGGATGATGTCTGACCCCCAAATTAGCTCTCACTCCTACTGCAGTGGACCGCTGCATGCCCCCCCATACACTTCGAACAAGCATGAGAGAACCTGCACGATGTCCAGGAACACCTCCCCATACTGAAAGCCCAACACAGTCTGCTCCCCTTCCATGAATTTACCTCTGTTGCCCCCGCCAAAACTGTCCATCATGGTGGACAGCCAAATATCCAGGTGTCTAACCTCCCATCGCATAGCCATATCAATTGCTTTCCTCTTGTGGAATTTCTGATCGTACCAAAACCAGGCATTACCTGACCATAACCTTTGCACCTCTCACATTGTTAGGAAATAAGCCAAAAGATGAAGGGCCAAAGTACTATCCCTCTCTAACCACACGGCCATATAATATACAAACCCCAAAACCCAATTCTCCCACGTTCTCTGTCAAAGTTTCCCCACACGCCTGTGACCCAGGGCAGCCAAGGCTGCCAACAGATCCTTCCCATTCACCGTCTCAGCTTTCAACAGGCATTGGACACCATCTACATTGACTTACTTGAAAATATCCGCAAACTCACCCCTCCAAATCTTTTCATTCACTTTAAGAGATATATGGAGAGTCAAAAGGACTGCTGCACCTTCATGTCCCAGTGCCTACATAGTCAACCAATCCCCTGGTCATGCCCCAAAGTCTGACCCTACCTCATCTAAACCAGGGTGTATCCCTTCCACTAATGGTGCAAGACTGCTATCCATATTAAAATCCTGACCCCCCCCAAAGCTTGCAGACCTCCACAACCACCCCAAGAAACAAGTGAAAGCATGGGCAGTCCACTAGCCCTGTCACCCAATCTCTGGCCTGCCTTTTCTGCTACCTCAACTTCCACTCCCCCCCAACAGGAACAATAGGATCATTACCTGTCTAGCAGCAAGCATTGACTCCAGTGTCACAGGCTCTGTTGACCTCTCTTCAGCTGGTTGCGCCTGCCATGCTTTCTTACCTCAGGGTACTTGTTTCCCTTTCACTGCTTGCCATCACTTTCGAGTCTTGGGGTCCTGTGTGCTGGTTGTGGCTGTATCCCAATTTTGCATGTCCCAGAACAGGTCCTCAGCTTGGGCTACAATGCTCGTCCACTTCTGCTGCAATGCTTCAACATTTGCCATGCTGCACCTCGAAAACCTAAAATGAAAGACGAAAATGTAAGTCCAAGAATTAGGGGAAAAAAATCTTTTATGTTTTTCATACCTCTAGATACACCCCTTTATACAGTATATACCCTCCATAATAGCTCTCAAGCAATGAGGGACAAATCCTGCAAAACCAGGGAGTCAGGGATACTGCTAAATATCAGCTCCATTAACTCAAACATTAATAAGTCAACCAAATGCCCCCCCCCCCACCAAAAATAAATATTCATGCAGCTACTTCACTGCCAGCTGATAACATAGTTGGGATAGGCCATTTTACTAGCCTCTATTGTTAATGCCTCCACTGCTGATGCAACGTATTCAAATATACTTGCTGACCTACCTTCCAGATTTGGGAAAGATGAAATGGCTTTTAATTTTTCTCATGGTTAAATCCTCCACTGTGCTATCATAGAAGAGGATAAGTAACCAGTTCATCAAAAAAGTGAACTGTGCTGTAGAAACTGCAACCTTTGAGTAATTGCCCTCATTCTTTCTGTCTGCAGTCACCCAGTTCATCTTTATAGATCCCCTAATAGGCAACACTGACATTCACTGTTCATTGACTACTATGACCCCCCAGTTTATTAACTGCTGGGCACCAGAGTTTTGTCTCCCAAATAAAGTGAAATGTACTGTAATGGGAAGTAAAACTTTCCTGTTGTAATTGCACAGACAAAACTAGAAAATGACCACTAGAAAACTCAAGACTTTGTACCTTGTCTCTGTGAGGTAAACAGCTTACCCATTATGCCAATCACCAACCCTTTTTTTTTTTTAATCTTTCTTCCCATCGAAGATGCTCTTCCAATGGAGCACCATATAGCCCAACCGCAAGGCACCTCACACCCCACCCCCCTTTTTGCCCTCTTAAGTATTTAATACCATTTTCTTCTTTATATTCTTTTTTTTTTTTTTTTTTTTTATAAATTAAGGCCAAAGTGCACCAGTGCTAATGCACATGCATGACTATGATGGTTACCAGCTCAAGACAAGCCCATGAAAACCTTGTGGCCTCCTTGATCTGACCCACTACCACCAACGAGCCTCTCCACGAGACATGGATGCAAAGCAATGGCAGATCTAAGCCTAACAACACATCCTGCCTGCGAGACACTCCACAGAAAAACAGACACCATGAACACCACCAGGGATCAAATTAACCCCAAGAAACACCATCCCATGAGGCAAACACACCAAACCAAACCTGGACACCAAACCCACCAGGAAAGATGCAAACTTTCATCAGCAGCAAGTCGACCTCAGCATCGGCACTACTGGCTGACATCAGAGATTGAAACAATACTAACTTCATGGACTTTGACATACTTTGACTTAGGAATGGAGAAAGTAACAACCGAGCAGCAAGACAAATCCACCAAAAAAAATCCCACTCACCAGGATACCAACCGCAGCCATCACAGCCCCGGTAAGTGCAAAACATGATCAAGCTCAGCAAACTTTGCTATTACCAATGTGAAGGGTACTCCCATCACAACAATGAATACCCTAAGCCAACCACTCAGTACACCCTCTCAACAGACTCCACAGCGCATTCAACCACTGGCATGCTGTCCACACACCATAGCAACACAACATATTGGGGAATCCCTGTCTCAGTGATGCTAATACCCTCCTTAACTGCAATCTCATGAAGCTGACAGCAAGAGGGGAAAAAAAAAAAACACTTTTAACCATCTGTTTACATTACTCGTCCCCCCCCCCTGAGGACTGTACTCACTTTCTGTTTGCCACAATAACCCAAGGCCTACCTTACTGCCACCATCTTAGGTCACCTGGGACATGATCCTGCTGCAACAAATTCACACCAACATGTGAACCTCAACAGACACTTCCCCTCTTCAAAAGACCTAAAGACCCTACCCTCCTTATCTCACTTCCTCCCTCACCCATACTACTTAACCCTTTCTCATCCACTCCCCTTCTAACTGTTTAACCAAACACCCTGCCTACCTTCCTTAATCACCCATACCCCCCAAAAAATGTCCTGTGACAAATTTGTCTGTACCAAACTTAATTTCTCATTATCCTTAGGTTTATATGATATACTATTTCTGATTTTTGTATTATATAATTCTTATATGTATTATTGCTTTAATCACCCCTCTCTTTGACAATCATTTGTAAAAATACTCCAAAAAGTCACTTGACCTTTCCATTCTCACATTACAGAAGTTTTTCTTTTTCTTTTCTTTTTTTTTAAGTTTGTCTTATTTTACTTCAAGAAAAATGTCTCTAAGATCCTTTAAAATAATAAAGCAAATTTCTCTCATTTCAGAACACTTCTTTTCAAAGAATGAAATACTTTTTCTCACTATAAGTTTTCATACTGTTATGTATGGGGGTAGAAAAGGAATGAATCACATAGTTTCATATGTCTGAGATAGCCAGGGGGAAAAATGTAGTTAGGTCATGGCAAAAAAAAAAAATCAGGAATGTTTGAGTGTTACATGGCAGGGGTATGTTTTACTGATATAAAATAAAAAATTCAAGCTAAAACAGTTTCTGCAACATGAATCCACAGTATTAACTGCTTTTCATAAATGCATGCCTTACTACATCACATTTGCAAACCAGTTGCTAAAACTTTTTGTTCAAAAATCATCTCAGAATTCCTTTGGAGAATACAGAGTGAATCACATATCACTTGTTGAAACCCAATTTAATAAGAGTTATGCATAGTTCCTTTAGTGCACTTCTGCTATCTACTTTTCGGTTCATGGTCCAGTCAATAGCAAACTCACTCCTTCCATCCTTCAGAAATGTCTAATATTGTTCAGTGTGGAAAATGACATACTAAACTATGTCAAATGATCCCAGACAAAGCAACCAATTATCGATATTTGGTCATAGTATTAGAATCTAGAGAACCCTGGTCACATGCTCAAGTTCATGGGTTTTTGCCAAACTATTATATGAATAACTGAAAATATTTCTAGCTGCTGAGCATTTCATCTCTGAGTGCCATCATGGATTTTGCAATAGTCAGAGTGCTGAAATTGCTTAGCATGTTTGTATTAGATTATATTAGATGACAATAGCATAAAAGCAATGTTTTACTGCCTTTAGCTCATTCTGATAAGGCAGAATTCTTTGAAACCTTGACGGTACTCAGAAAAAAAAAACAGGGGATGAAACTCTTTAACAATGTGTATCCTGTATTACAAAATAACTATATTGTACTTCAGTAGATACAATGCTGAATTTTTTGCTGATTTTGCAATATCATCATCTTGAGGAGTCCTATGAAATTTATTATTAAATCCATTACATTGTTTTCACTTTCAATGAGCAGTATATATAAGTACTTACAGATTACTCTTTGATTACTTATGTGGAATATGTATGATTTTACATAAGTGGTTCAGTGTTGTTTTGTGATCCTTTCCCGGGGTAGGATTTTCTTAGAATTAATTTTGGTTTGCAGAACACAAGTAAAAGTTAAACATTTCAGAGCAAAAGAGATTAACATCATTCAATATAATCAACAGATTTTTGTTTGTTTGTTTGTTTGTTTGTTTGTTTGTTTGTTTGTTTGTTTGTTTTAAATAAATTTAGCTCTTTAAGGGTGCACTTTGCTTCTTGCCTTCATTTTTCATTGATTTTGTATCTTACAAGTATCCTGTTGCTTGGCTAGAATTTGCTTTATGGCAAAAATATTCACCCAGAATCACAAATACTGGCACACAACCCAGACAAAGTATTGTAAACAGAATGATGGAATAGAGTTAAAGGGGCACTGTCTCGTTTCTAACTAGAGCTCCTTGCCTCGGACCAAAATACAAACATTGCCACCCCCTTTAGTTAACTACCTCACACTTTGTGACATCACTGGTTATTCCTGCCCACATATCAATTAACTTTGCGTATTCAGTCCCATTCACGTTTTGGTTCCTATCTGCAAACTCAAACAATGTAGATCTAGTTCCGACAGACTGCATCTTGCTTTTATGTCTCAAGCATTTTTTAATAATTATTGGCCACCCTTGCATTAGTATGACAAGTTACCTAGATTAGACTGTGCAAGCATGATACAAAACTCGTTGTTCCATTAACTTTCAAAGTGAATTAGCAGTGTGTACAAGTCCATAAGTGCATACAGAGCATACATTGTAGAATGCCAATTCACCATGTTTTTTTTTAAGCTGTCATTTACAAATGTGTGGAGAAATAAAATGCCGATTTGCAGAGTAAACAACCAGTAAACTAGTATGAAATGAACTCTGATTTAAAGGTTTGCTGCATTTGTAAGCACTAACGTGTTAAACAGTTAATGATAACTAATCCCAAGCATTCTGTGATTTTATACACTGTGTATAATTATAATTATACCATGACCCCCCCCATTAATATTCCAAAATGTGCATTCTGATTGGTCAGCGTGCATGTTGTAAATCGACTTATACTAATGGAAAAAGGTACAGTCACCTGGACTTTTTCCATTAGTATAAGTCTTTTTTAAAACACTGTCTCGCTATGGTAAAGGAGTTTAACATAGCGAGACAGGTTTAAAAAAAGCAATCTC
>NC_056735.1:329466918-329536918 GCF_019279795.1 Protopterus annectens
ATGCATTTGGGTATGGAGTGTAGCAGTCTAGGGCTTATCAGTGCAGAGCAATGAGAGCGATCACCAGAGTGACATAATGAGTGGGAACACTGTTCTGTCACTGGCATGAGATATGCAGTCACAGCAGTGAGAGCGATCACCAGAGGTGACATAATGAGTGGGAACACTGTTCTGTCATTGACATGAGATATGCAGTCACAGCAGTGAGAGCGATCACCAGAGGTGACATAATGAGTGGGAACACTGTTCTGTCACTGACATGAGATATGCAGTCATAGCAATGAGAGCGATTACCAGAGGTGACATAATGAGTGGGAACACTGTTCTGTCACTGGCATGAGATATGCAGTCACAGCAGTGAGAGCGATCACCAGAGTGACATAATGTGTGGGAACACTGTTCTGTCATTGACATGAGATATGCAGTCATAGCAATGAGAGCGATCACCAGAGGTGACATAATGAGTGGGAAAACTGTTCTGTCACTGACATGAGATATGCAGTCACAGCAGTGAGAGCGATCACCAGAGGTGACATAATGAGTGGGAACACTGTTCTGTCACTGGCATGAGATATGCAGTCACAGCAGTGAGAGCGATCACCAGAGGTGACATAATGAGTGGGAACACTGTTCTGTCACTGGCATGAGATATGCAGTCACAGCAGTGAGAGCAATCATCAGAGGTGACATAATGAGTGGGAACACTGTTTATTTATTTATTTTATTTTATTTATTTCAGTTGGTTTACCAGGATAGTCCATTGGGCCATTAAAGAACCCGTTTTCAATGGAGTCCTGGGGAGAAAAGTTCCAAAAAAGAAAAACAATTTACAATAACATAGACTGTAAATATATAGGTACATACTATAAAAGAACATAAGCAAAACATAAGCAAAAACATAAATGTACTTAACATTTGTCAGTGACAATCTTGGTACAGACTAACGAAGGAATAAAAGCAAAACATAAAAGCATTTTAATGATCGAACATAGTAGATGAATAGAGTAGAATGTTAGTACAGGGAAAGGTAGAGTTGGTTATGTGGGGTGGGTACAAGAGCATTCCCATTGAGATTCTAGGTGTAAGAAAAGTGATTTCTTGAAGGTGGAGTGGTTAGAGGTAGTGCGGATGTTTGGTGGTAGGGAATTCCAGAGGCGGGCAAGGCTGAAGGAAAGGAGGTTTTTGCCTGGGGGATGATTTGGTTTGAGGACCTCTAGAAGATTTTGATTATTAGACCTTAGAACTCTATTTGGATGGTGCATTTTAAAGGCAGAGGAGAGGGAGGGACAATTGGAGGGGTTTAGAATAAGCTTGTGGGCTAGAGTTAGTTGAGTATAAGCAAGATAGTTGGGAAGTTCTAACCATTTTAGTTTATGGAGGGAGAGACAGTGGTGAGTGGAAGACTTATGGGTGGTAGCAAATCTAGCTATTTTGTTATAGCAAGAGGTGAGCTGTTTTTTTAAGGAGCACTGAAGATTAGTAAGAAGTGGGGCACCATAGAGGAGGGAGGGAATGAGGAAGGAAGAAGCAAGAGTGATTTTAGTGGTAGGTGTGAGGTAGGCATTTTGTCTATAAAGCATGCCAAGTTTTTGATGTGTTTTTTTGATGTTCTTTTGTAGGTGGGAACTAAATTTTAGTTGGTTGTCAATGTGGACCCCAAGAAGTTTGGTCTCTGACACTATTTCAAGAGGAGAGTTATTTTGACTGGTAACTAAGAGTGAGTTTATGTTGGGGGGAGGGAGTTTGGAGGGAGTAAATAACATTAATTTGGTCTTTGTGGCATTGAGAGCTAGATGATTGCAAAGCATCCATTGCTCAGTGGAAGAGAAGGCATCCTGAGTAAGTTTTTGTAGGGTGGAGGTAGAAGAGGCGGAGCAGATGATAGTGGAGTCATCTGCATATTGGATAATGCTAGAGAAAGGGACAGATTTGTGGAAGTCATTAATAAAGATGTTGAATAGAAGAGGGCCCACATGGAGCCTTGTGGGACTCGTGGGGGTGCTTAGGAAGGAGGAAGTTGCTTTTTTCCATTTTACAGCTTGATTTCTGTGTGATAGATAACTAGAGAACCAGTTCAGAGAGGAGGAGGATAGGTAGAGTTTGGAGAGTTTAGTTAAGAGCAGGCTGTGAGAGATAGTATCGAAGGCTTTGGAAAGATCAAGGAGTAAGGTGGAAACAATTTGTCCAGAGTCTCGGGCTTTATTTACTATTTCAAGGAAAGAGAGAAGGGCAGTCATGGTGCTATGATTAGGTCTGAAGCCATGCTGCGTGGGGGGTTATAAGGTTGTTGTCTAGGAGATGAGGAAGGAGTTGGATTTGCACACATTTCTGAAGGATTTTTGAAATGGGGGACAGGATGGCTATGGGTCTAAAATTGGTAGTGTTATTATTGTTACCTCCTTTGTGTAATGGTATAATAAAGGCTTGTTTCCAAATTTGGGGAACTGTGCCTTCTAGTAGGGAGCGATTGATTAGGATGCTAATAGGGTAGGCCAGACTTTCGGCAGCAACGTTAAGAAAGTAAGTAGGGATATTATCAGGAGCATTGGTACATGGTTTTAATTTCTGGAGGAGTTTCTTAATAGTAGTTGTAGGAATGGGATTTAAAGTGAAGATAGTGCAGTTGGGTGGTGTTGAATTTTGGGGTTGTATGGGAGAGGATAGAATTTGTGTGGAAGAGGAGGTAGAGGAATTGGTGGATTGGGAGGAGGTAGAGAATGAGGAGGTTAGTTTTGAAATAGAGTCAATAAAGAAGGAGTTAAATTGTGTGGCTAAATCTAGTTCTGGAGCATTTGGATCAGGGGTAGGAGTATCTGGTTTGCTGGGGTGGAGGAGAGTGGAGATTCCTTTCCAGAATTTTTGAGGGTTGTTTTTGTTTTGGTTTTGGAGTGTGTAGAAATAGTTTTGTCTATCAGAATAGATAAGTTTTTTAGCTTTATTGCGGAGCAGTTTGTATTCGTTGAGAAGTGGGGTTGTCTTGTGTTTTTGGTAGCGTGCCCACACTTTGTCTCTTTGTCTCATGAGAGATAGAGTAGTTTTAGATAGCCAAGAGGCTGATTTAGTTTTTATTCTCTTAGTCTGTAGGGGAGCTTGAGAGTCCAGTAATTTTAAGAATGTGGAGTTGAAGTATGAGACTGCATTGTCTAGAGGTAATGTTTTTAGACAAGCCCAGTTTACTGCAATAAGCGAGTTTGAAAAAGTTATAGGGTTAAAGTTTTTCTGGTTGCGGATAGTAATGAAGTTGTGGGTCCGTTGAAGGGTAGTTGAAAGTCGGTGAGTAAAGGTGGGTAAGTGGTCGCCTAGTGGGTCGGGAAGGATGCCACTTTTGGTGAAGTAGTGGGGGTGGGAGACTAGGATCCAGTCCAGTATACTCCCATCAGAGGGGTTTTTGGCTGGGTGAGTAGGCAAGTTGATCAGTTGTGAGAAATGGTAGAGGTTGATATTAGTGTTGTTCGAAGGAGCTTGGATAAGGGCCCAGTTAATGTTTACGTCTCCTAGGATTATGGTTTCATTACTAATGTTACTGGATAGCCAAGAAAGGATAAGTTCAAGTGTAGAAATATTGTCACCTGGAGGGATATAGAGGGAAGCTATACATATTTGTTTGTGGTTATTGATTTGAGATATAGTAAGGAGAAGTTCAGCGTTGTTGAAGTGTGGGATAGGTTTGTTGTAGGGGGAAACTACTAGGGAAGAGGAATATATAAGGGCTACTACTCCGCCTTTTTTGAGAGGTCTGTCTTTTCTTATGATGGAGTAGTTTGGGGGAACTATTTCAGAGTCCTTAATATGTGGTTTCAACCAGATTTCAGAAATAGTTAAAAAGTCAGGTTTGTTGTGTAAAAGCCAGGCATGAAGGTTGAGGAGTTTGTTAACGATACTTTGTGAGTTTAAGGAAGTGAATAGTAAGGATTTAGTTGTGGTGGTTATATTGGCAGGGCCTGGGTTGGGATGGATGTCACCTGATAAGAGAGTACTGATCAGGTGTTGTATGTAATAGTTTAGGTTAATAGACAGCAGGGTTGTGAGATTGGGGTTTATTGTGAAATGTAGGGATTTGCTAGTTCCTATAGGAATTGGGAATGTGTGATGGGGGATAAGTTTGAAACGAAAAAGAAGAAGGTTGTCTGAGTGATAAAGATAGGAAGAAATGGGGGAGTAAGATTGTAGTGGAGGTGAATTGTGGTGGTTAGTTATATGAAAGGAATGGGAGTTGGAGCAAATAGTAGGCTGGGAGAGATGGTGTAAGTAAGATAAGGAGAGGAGAAGTATTAGTGAAGGGAAGATGGAGGAGTATCTAGAGAGCATGTTGTGAAAGGTGACAGTAGGGCAGTGAAGGGATATTGGTGTTCTGTCAATGGTATGAGATCTGCAGTCTAGCTGTCAAGGCAATGTATTTTGTGTGAGTAGACTGTTTCTCATTCAGGGGCTGGGGTGTGCTTGCATAGTTTAGGTCATCCAGAAGTGTACTGGCAGGCCTTACATAAATGATGTTGCTCATTTATGTTATGCTAAGTCTTCCAAGATGAAGTACTGCACCAGGATATGTTTTTAGGTGTTGTCACTTCTCTGAACTACACAACACTGTGTTATGTGATGCCATCATGTAGCAGATCTACAGAAGTGGTTAATAGGTTTGTGAATAACATTCATGGATCTGGTCAAGGATACTGGTTTGCTAACATGTGATGATGCCAGAATGAAAGAAGTGTGCACATTTAGATTAATACATTCAAGGGGTTAACAGTAGGCCATTGATCCAGAGGCACATTAGTAGCCTAGCCACAATAGCCCGTATTGTAATTGCCTGTTGCCATAACTAATTTATATGTAGTTTTAGACCCCTTCCCATACCTGTCAACCTCTTAGAGAAAGAAATCTAGACAAAACCATAAATAATGGGGGAGAAGGGCAGAAAAATAGGGATACTTTTTAAATATTGCTCCTACAAACTTAGGAAGTAGATAGAACAACAGATTTTGCATTAACACTATTTTTATGAGGGTTATGGAGTCTGAAATTCAAATGTCTGTCATTTTTTTCTGACTTCAATCCTCAATTAGTTTTCAGTGATTTGCCAGAAAACCACAATTTAATGAGAAACAGACCAAAATTACAAGGCAACAATCTGGACAGTTGAGAGGTATGCCCCTTTCAATGATAGATTCAGGGGCAAGACCAGGGCTGTATTTACAATTGCCCATTCATGCATCTAGGTTATGCTTAAATGGGGTCAGGGAGTCACTTTGCATTATATCCAAGAAATATCTGTTGTGTTAACGGGGATTCTGTGGGATATACAGCTATCTTGCCAGCAGACCATTTTTACGTTTTGGTAGAAGATAAGTTCTCTTGAACAGGTGATTAGGATGTTACTAGTTCTGCAAATGTGCAGCTGGTGACAGAGGACCAGATCTGTTTAGACTATGTAGGTCTGGGAGAGATTACCTCTCTGGAGTGTACAGTAAAATATTTAAGAGAAACTGCTTGAAGCCTGTCTGGGTAACTCAAGAAAGACATACCCTTGTTTATTGTAATGTGAAAACAATGCAGTCTCTCAAGCTGGGTCATGTGCTTAGACAAGTACATAACAAAGGGGTCATTATACTCTATTTCCTAACATTAGTGGGTACATTACAATTAAAAGATAACTAATCGTCAGTGAAAGTGCTCATGTCCCTAATGACCGGGTCAGTTTTGGCTATAATTTACAGTGAAAGTGCTCAGGTCCCTAATGACCGGTCAGTTTTGGCTGAAGACATACAGCTATGGCTGCATTTCTTGGCATGTAGTTTTAGGCTGTGCTCCAGGCACCACTTATTGCTGCATGCTAGTTCCTTCTGAAAAATGTGGAAGTGAGATGGTGAGGTAGTAACACTACAAACCCTTGATATCAGCCTTGACATTGGTAAAGTAAATACCAAAGACAAATGGTCCTAGGAATTGATCACTGGGGGATACCACGGGTGAATACACTTTTTTGAAGGGAGCATGCCTCCCATCTAATAGACTTGTGTAGGACCAATAATTAGCCAGTTTGTCATCTAGCAGGTAACATGAAAGTTTACATTTAGCTTATTGATTATGCCAGAACGTAGGATACTATCAAGTTCCATACACTCACACACACACACACACACACACACACACACACACACACACACACACACACAAATACACACGTGTGTGTATGTGTGTGTGTGTGCTTACTATCAAAATTCTGAAAGACAGTTCCTAGAGTAATAACTTAAAAAAAAAGGTAGAAAGTGAAACAACAATGAAAACATCGTTCACTCACAACAACAAAAGTGGTAATGTCGATAATTCAAATTCGACATTATCAAAATTACTCAACTTACCTTGATGTCCAGTGATGTCCTACAAATGTTTTGCAGGGGCGCAAGCCCCCTTGCACCCACACCCCCTGTTAATTATATATTCCAACTTCGAGATTGTACTACAGAGAGGAAAATTACCCAGTCCCTACTGTAGTGCAATCTCCAATCAGAACATGGACTTCACAACAGCGAATGCACACTAGCATTCGCTTATGTGCAGTCGAATATTTTCTGCATCAGCTTTACATGAACTTGAAACTATTCTTTTGACCAACGCAGTTTATATATATATATATATATATATATATATATATATATATATATATATATATATATATATATACTTTATATTAGTAAATTTACGTTTCACAGAAATGTAAATTCTCTAATATAATTATGCGAAAATGCGTTTTATGGAAAACGCACTTTTGCGTAATAAAGTTAAAAAAATAGAATAGTAAGGGGGGGAAATGAATGAAAACATGCTGTTTGCATGTATATTAGTTGTACATCAACATTTAGTATTGATGTACAATTAATAGGACTTTTACTGAGATCGTGGAACAGTGGGGATGAGGGAACATTCCCCTTTCCCCACTGTAGTGCGATCTCTGAGTGAGAATATTAAAGGAGGGTGTGTGTATGGGGTGCAGGGGGCACAGCCCCCCTACATAAAAGTGTTTTAAGTGTTTTTTTTTTTTTTTTTTTTTAGTTATGGATTTACACGAAAGTGCGTTTTCATTGAAACGCACTGGTAATAATTCATGATTACATTTAGTTGAAATGTAAATTCGCTAGAATGCAGTAGACCCATATATATAATAAACAAGTTGTTTTTATCTACATCATTGGATTTCTTCAGAGTTCTACAATTTGGAATAGACTTTTCGTTTGTCAGCTGCTTTTACTTTTGAGGGGTGTTTCTGATACTCAAGGGCTTAGCATTTTTGTTTAGTTTTATATATATATATATATATATATATATATATATATATATATATATATATATATATATCTATCTATATATATATATATATCTATCTATATATATATATATATATATATATATATATATATATATATATATATATATATATATATATATATATATATATATATAAGAATATAGATATATACATATATAAATATATATAGATATATATATATATATATATATATATATATATATACACATATATATATACATATAAATATATATATATATATATATATATATGTATGTGTTCATAGGTAGGTACTAGGCTAGTCACCCTAGGGCCTATATAAGCCTAGCCAAAAAGGTACCCCGGCTTTCGCCACCCAAGAAAATTATTTTCCTGTGCCACTGTCAAGCAGAGCCACAGAAGTGATCCCTGGGGTGAATTTCATATTTCCCATCCAATCATCAAGATTTTTCTTGAAGAGTGCTAATGAAGAGCTTTGTTTGATATAGATAGGTAGTCTGTTCCAGAGTATGCGAAGTCTCTGGGAAAGGAATCTATCCCTCCAGCATGTTCTGTTTATTGTGTTGACAAGGTTTAGGTACCTAAAGCGTGTAGCACGGAGGGATTGGGATTTCATTAAGTGGAGCATGTCCATCAGCTCTGGGTTTGACATAGCTTTGTATGTTAGGCAGAGATCGCCTCTGAGTAGGCGATATGTGACGGAGTAAAGCTGGATTTTTTTGAGACAGTCTGCATAGGGCATTTGTTTGAGGCTGGTAATCCTATTTGTGAGGTATTTCTGTGGCCTTTCCAGTTGTTGTAGATGTCTTGTGAGGTAAGAGTAGAGGGGAACAATGACCTCCTTTTTCCTGGATGAGAAATCTTTTGTGACAAGGTGTGCCACATAGAAGGATTTCCTGACTACTGTGGTGATGTGATTATCAAAGGAGAGACTACTGTGCACCTGTGTCCCAAGGTTTCTTATCACACTTTTGGTGTTAAGTAGACTACCACCTATGTGATAGTTAATGGGTACAGAGTTTTTACCAAAGGGGATGACAATGCACTTTTTGGCATTGAGCTTGAGGCCATGGCTTTGACACCAGGCATCTGTCTTGGTGAGGCCTTTTGTAGGATGTCCACATCATTAGGAGTTTTGATTATGGCTCCTAGTTTGCAGTCATCTGCGAACTTCATTAGCCAAAGTTCTTCTGTATTAGCCTGTAGTTCAGATAAGTAGATACCAAACAGGAGACGACCCAGGACAGAACCCTGTGGTACTCCACTTATCACTGGTCTGAAATTTGATTTGGGGTCTGCTACTTTCACAGTGTGGGTTCTGTCAGTGAGCCAGTTGGCAACCCATCTTGTGACATAGGGATTTATACCTAGCTTAGTGAGTTTATCTATAATTCCAGAGTGGGGGATGGTGTTGAAAGCCTTGGCGAGATCTAGATAGGCTGTGTGAACCACCTACCTCGCTTCACGGCTTTGGTGACTGCTTCAAAGAAGTCTATCAGGTTTAGGAGACATTATCTGCCTTTTATAAATCTAAACTGAGTGGGGTCCAGAGTTTGGAGATTACCAATATCTTTGTTTATAAGTTCCATGATCAGGCTCGTCAGGCTAATTGGGCGGTAGTTCCCAGGGTCCGTGGTGGCTCCCCCTTTGTGGAGTGGGATAACCGTCGCTGTGCACTATTCAGTGGGCAAAAAGCCTGAGGTGAGGCTATGATTGAACAAGGTACTTAGGTGGGGTGCCAGTTCGTTCTGTATTTCATGTGGAATGCTGCCTGGGATGTTGTCAGGTCCCATGGATGCTGTGTTCTTGGCTTTAGAGAGTGTTGTTTTTATCTGTGCAGCCATGATTACAGGAACTTTGCATTTTTCCGGTATAGAGATGGGCCCTTTAGGGGGAGAGAAGGGTGTAAGTATATATATATATATATATATATATATATATATATATATATATATATATATATATATATGGTTCCCTATCTCAAGCCTGAAACACTATAAGCCTGAAAATCAAAATCCCGAAAACTATAGACTGAAAGTTCAAAATCCTGAAAGACCAAAATCCTGAAACTCAAAATCCTGAAAACACAAATAATGCTAATATGTCACTATAAAGACACTACCTACCAACTGACCCCTGACCCTAACCCTAACCCTAAGGTCCACTATCGCACACTCACCTGACTCAAGCTTCAACCCTCCACTTAAACCAGCCTAACCCCAATATTTGTCACTATTGCATACATGCCTAACCTGCTCTAACCCTAACTCACTTATACCGCCTCTAACCTAACATAAAACCAATCAAGACACTTACCTGAACCCAACGCATGACCCAACACCACAGGTTAACAATAGCAAAGCCACAATGACGTCAGTATGTCCATTTTGTGTTTTCAGGATTTTGAGTTTCAAGGATTTTGGTCTTTCAGGATTTTGAACTTTCAGTCTATAGTTTTCAGGATTTTGATTTTCAGGCTTATAAGTGTTTCAGGCTTCTGATAGGGAACCATATATATATATATATATATATATATATATATATAGATAGATAGATATGTATATGTATATATATATATATATATATTTATATATATATATATATATATATATATATATATATGTATATATATATATATATATATATAAATATATATATATATATATATATATATATATATGTATGTATATATATATATATATATATATATATGTATATATATATATATATATATATATATATATATATATATATATATAGATATATAGATTTGTTTATAAAATCCCAAAATATACCACTGCAGTTTCCCATAGTTGTAATCATAAAACAATTTTATTGAGGAATATATTCTTCACTAATATTGTTTTATGACTACAGCCATGGTGACTACACTGGTATTTTGGGACTTGAATCTACTTTCTACAGTGGTGTTCTTGGGGTACCGTGAACTACATTACTTTTCTCATTGTATTTACATATATTTATATATATATATATATATATATATATATATATATATATATATATATATATATATATATATATATATATATATATATATCTATATATATTTATATATATATATATATATATATATATATATATATATATATATATATATATGTATATATGTACACACACATATACATAAAATAAATGTAATCAGACACACATTTGCTTAGTTGTGGGATTTATTTCCATATTGGTAAGTGGGCAAGTAGTCTGGTCAGCAATGCAACTCATCCGTAACAGGGAACCCTTAGAGAAAATGAAACTAATTACAGTAGTAACCTTGAAGTACACTACTAAAACAGTTATGTGCACTGCATACATGGTTTCAGGAAAAGACCTGTATATCACATTATTTATTTATTTAAATTTGTTGACCGGGAGTGTCCGACTGGACGTAGGTCTATTTTCAGCGGAGGCCCGAGGAGAAAAGCTCCACAGTTAAAATAAACAGACAGTATATACATTGGATTACATAGTGAATAACAATTTACATAGCAATTACTTACAACATATTTACAGATGAAGAACATAGTACATCAGTAGACAACTAGAATCTTTATCTGTGAAGTGCATACCAGACATTAACAAATGTTACAAGAAGAAGAAGTTCTTGCTGTATAATAACTACTGGCTTATGAGCATCTGAGCTTGCTATAATCAAGGTAGTTAGTGGAGTGGAAAGAAAGGTAGTGGTTGGATGGGGTGGATGATATTAGAGTGGAGTTGCAAGGGCATAGCCAGCATGTTTTTAGTTGCACTTTTAGTAAAAGTTTTGAAGTGGGTGCATGATGGTATGGAGGTAATTGTGGGTGGGAGTGAGTTCCATAATTTGGCTATGGTGCAACAGAATAGTGCTTCTCCAGCAGAGTTATTGGCTTTAGTGATCTGCAAGTGATTTTTGCTGCTGGATCTTAGTGGTCTGGTGGTGCGATAGGGTTGGAGTAGATTCTGGAGGGATGGGACATTTAGTGGATGGTTTACTAGTTTGTGGGTGAGTGAGAGTTGATACCACTGAAGGAGGTGAGGGAGTTCAAGCCAGCCCAATTCAGCAAGTGAGAGACAGTGGTGACTCACGGTAGGATGCCCCTGTGGCTAATTTTTATTTTGTTGTAGCAGGTCTCTAGCTTATTTAGATCACATTGCCTTAGATTGGTATATATTGGAGAGGCATAAAGTAGGGTGGAGATAAGGTGGGAATTTGCTACTGAAATCTTTGCTGCTTTGGAGAGAAATTGCTTATTTCTGTATAATGCTCCTAGTTTTTTGTGGACTTTTTTTATAGTCATGGATATGTGAATGTCAAATTTTAGTTTATTGTCTATTTCCACTCCTAGCAATTTGGTGTGTTCAGTTGGGTATATAGTGGTGTTGTCTTTTGCCGTGATGTTAAAGTGAGAGTTTGTAGACATTTGTACACATATGTAGGAAATACAGAATTTATAGATATTCAGGAATGCCTTGAACTGCAAATGTGTCAGTAAAACATGTAGAGGCTATTTTCAAACCACATGAATATAAACAGATTCTGTGTTACATGCAAACATAGAAGAATAGCTACTATCTTCTTCTTCTTTCGGCTTTTCCCGGTTAGGGGTCGCCACAGTGGATCACCTTGTCCGCTCATGATTGGCAGTGGAGTTTTACAGTGTTGAGTTGCCAGCCCGGCGCCCAACCTTCCACAGAAGGCACATACACGCACACACTCACACCTAGGGCCAATTTAGAGTGTCCAATCCACCTGCAGCATGTCTTTGGGATGTTTGACAAAATATAGGGTAATTGATGGCATGAGATTTTGGTTGCAGAACTTAATTTTTACTGCCTTAGTAAAAAAGTACCCCTCTAATTACCCACTGTAATATACTAGGAATGGTACTGAAAATTATATGGGGAAATGTAGACTGCATGTACCTCAACTTTCAAATGCCAGGCAGTGTAAACTAACTGTACTTCAGTCAAACATTCAGGAAGTATGTGAAAGCTCAAAACATTTTACCCCAGCGAATGGTAGAAAAAGTGAGAAAAGAAATTCAGTAGGACAGAATCAGTATTAGACAGAGAGCTATGGTGTGATTTCTGAAGGACCACATGCAGCATCAGCTAATGAGAAAATACTTTTAGAACAGTGATTAGATTCATGTCCAAAGCTGCAGCCATTTGCAACTCAACATGTTTCTTTGCAATGCACAACTGTCCAAAAGTAATGCTGTGCTGCAAAAGAGGCAAAATCTGTATAACTATAAAAGTGTACATACATGAATACAGATGCACTAACATGCAGCACTAATAACAGATCATATGAAAAATAATTAACCAGTGGAGGGAAAAAGATTTGTAGCAACAAGCTTGAAACAAGCATACTATTGCCAAGGCTTGAATAATTCGACACAGGTTTGCAAGACAGCATCAGTCAACTGTGTGGTCTTAGCACTTTCTTCTCCCACTGAGAGTTTGTGTAATCTGACCTGCAGTATGCTAATAAGGCTCTTTAAAAACCTTGCCCCTGGGTGAACATGTGACTCACACAGTACTCAAATGTAAACAAACGCCTCTATTAAATAATCTTTTTTCAAAACAGGTTTATTGTTTTAACATATAAGAGAAATATCATAACAATTTTATACAAGTAATTAAAAATAGGTATTATTATAATATTCAACAAAACAACTAAAGTATTTACAAAGGGGCTTTCCCAACCTAAAATTTTTAGAAAATTTAATTTTAAAAATAAAAACCCATCCCAAATTGAAATTTTTTTTTTTTTTTTTTTTTTTTTTTTTTTTTTTTTTGTTTCATTTTTTTTTTTTTTATTTGTTTTTTTTTTTTTTTTTTTTTTTTTTTTTTTTTTTTTTTTTTTTGTTTTTTTTATGTGTTTATTTTTTTTTTTTTTTTTTTTTTTTTTTTTATTTTTTTTTTTTTTTTTTTTTTTTTTTTTTTTTTTTTTTTTTTTTTTTTTTTTTTTTTTTTTTTTTTTTTTTTTTTTTTTTTTTTTTTTAATTTTTTAAACGGGTAAAAAACCCAATTTTTTGGGGAATGGTGAAACAAAATTTTTTAGAACCATAAAAGTTTTTACAAAAATTTTTTGTTTAAAATTTTAAAGTGCATTTTAGTAATAATCTTTATTTTGAATTGACTGACTTTTAAAAAAAGTAAAATTTTTAAATAAAGGTGAAAAAAAAGGGGAAAAAAATCCCCTTAACCAGTATTAGACAATAAAAAAATTTGGAATTCCATGTTAAGTTATTTTCTTATTGTCAAATTCAGGAATTAAATTCAAAACATTTTACATTGAAGGAAAAAAAGGTGAAAAAATTCTGGGAAATTATTATTCCAAGAGCTAGGGGGTTTTTCTAAGGCCCATTTTAAACATGGGTAAGGGGAAAAAAATTTAAAAGGGTTTAGATAATGAAAACTGAAAGCTCTCAAAATTTTTTGAATCAAACTTCAATTTCGTCATAAAAAGAGCATCTGTAACTTTAAAATTACATATATACAAGACTTAACTTTACAATCATAGGTTAAAAATTACCATGAGAAACATTTAAACCAAGTTGAAGAAGATAGTTTTAAGTTGAATAATTTGAAGGTCTTGGAAAGGTTTCCCATTAAATAGTATATAATCTATGACTTGAATTTTTGGAAATATGTATGTGGTAATTTACCTTTATCACTTGATTTGTAAATTCAGTAATCTAATAGGTCTAAAATCTTAACTGGTAACATTGACTACAATACTAATGTTCAAAGCATCTATTTAACGACAAGTTGGTGAAATTTGTAAAACAGAATTTAACTTATCTAGATACCAACAGTATCGATTTAGATATTAAGCTACTAATACCCAGAAAGAATCAAACCCATCTGACATATTGATAGTACAATATGGTTCATTTATGGTCTATGAAAATAATTATAAACACTAATAGAGGAATCGTGTCATCATAGCACAATGTAGGCAAGTCAAAACTTAACCCACATGGTTCATTACATCATTTTTAGTGGGGCTTTGTCCTGAAACTGCTAAAATTAGCATTTAATAATTTTCATGTTGACTTATGTGAGTTCAAACATGGATATAATTAAAATATAGAGAACAAACAAAGAGAAAACCCTAGCAGTTTTGATTCTAATGAAATTTAGGCATTTGCTTAGATTAATTGTGTATTGTTTTATAGATTATTTTTTTGGAGGTTTTATTTAAAGAAAAATTTGAATGTAACATTTTAATATTTTTTCCCTCCTGTAAACTTTATCCAGGATAAAAAATTTTAAATTCAAAAAAGGTATAAATGTACAGATATCGATTAATCTTATGTACCTTAAATAATATCATAAATTGTACTATTTAGTAAACCTAATGAAACCATGTTAATGTAAATGGGTTATTATTTCTATGGCAAGCAATATTCCCTACTTTCTTGTACATTTTCATTAGACAGAGGAAGAGCACAGAGAGAAAGAATCTTTCTCCAAAACGAATTATGTGTTTTTTTAATCAAACTTTGTTTTCTTAAATTGGGGACCCAAAAAGCCTCCTAATCAATAAGATGGGACTGTTGTCACATTTTTCCTTTAAGGAAGGGTATTTTGAACAGATTCACCTTATTCCAGCACTTGTATAAAGTATTATTACAAATCTGAAACCTTTGTGTTGCTTAAGCACTGTTGGTCAATACTGAAAAATTAAGCTTACAAAATATTAATTTCTTTTCATGCAAAATAATAATGAAATACTACAAATACAAATATCTAATTAAATAAGCCAATGGAATAAATGCCGGGAAACTTTTTCAACTAATGCAAATTCATAAATTATAATCACTTTTAATGCAGATGCATAGAATAACATTAGTGGATCATTAGGTTTAATGCTATAATGGAATATTTCAATAAATTTGAAACTAGTGCAAAAAAAAAGTTAAAAAATAATTATAAAAATTTAATGAATTATTTTAAAAGGTTTTATATTTTAAAATTAAAATCAAGGGTTGGGAAATTTAATTTAACTTAATAGATCTAATGAAAATATTAAATTTTGTGTTTGGTTTTCCTGTTTGTTTTTTTAAATTTATTTACTTTATTCCTTATTTTTAAAAAAAAATTTTTTAAAGGGAAATTTCTAAATTTAATTGAAATTTTGGGAAAAAGGGGAAACACCTTTTCCTAAAAAAAATTTCTAAGGTTTTTTTATTAACTTTTATTTAGTAAAGTTTGGGCTTATTTGGACAAAACTTGAAAATTAAAAGGGAATTTAATTTATGAAAAATTTTCTTTGTTTTAAATTTTTTTGGGACCCTAATAACTTTCCTCCAAAAACAAATTAAATTTTGATTAAAAAAAAATAAATTTAAAATTTTTTTAAATTTTCCCTTATATATTATAACCATGATCCCCTTTGTCCAATTAAGAAAAGATTAGGTCATACATCAGTCTTAAAAAAATGTTAAATTTAATGATTTAACGGGATATTACTTATAAATTTTTTAAAAATTTTTTATTATTAATTCTGGACTATTTATCGAAATTGAGTAAATTTTAAGAAATTAAAAAATTGAATTTTTTAAATTAGGTTTGAAATGTTTGGATTTTAAAACGGGCATTTTAGAAAACCCTAAATTGAAAAGGTATTTTTTTAAAAAGGTTAGGGTAAATTTAATCATTCTGAATTTTTAAATCCTTTTGATTAAGGGGGAAAGAAGAATTTAAAATTTGGGCCTTGATAAAATTTTTTCAATGGGGAAAGGGGACCCCTTATGAGTTTTAAAATTAAAAGTAACTAAAAAATACCCCAAAAATAGGGAAAATATGCTAAAATTGATGTTTTGTACAAATCCATGAAAATCTATGGGGAACTTCCAAAATTATTTTTTACTACAAAACATTCCTTTGTCATCCTGATAAGACTTAATGGTTTTAGGAATGGGCATACTTTTTCCATAAAATAGCCACTCCTCTTTTTTTTTCGAGTGTCCTCTGAACCAACCAATACTGTATATTTGTTTGTGGCTAGTTTATCAATATCTTCTTTCAAGAGATGGGTTTCTTGTAGGAAGACTAAGTTGGCCTTATGTAAATGAATGTATCTTATTAGGCTTGCCCTTTTACATGGATTATTCAATCCATTAATGTTTAAAGAAATTCCTTTTAAAGATGTCATTTGGCATTTTAAAACTTAAGAATCTTATGATCAAAATAACAAATAACAAGATAAGTAATGTTACATCTCCTCCTTTAGGTGTACCTTTAAATATAGCTGTATTTATTGAATCTCTTATGGGATTTCGTATAGGATTCAATTTTGTTTGTAGTGACAATGAATGTACAAAATATATTGTGGATGTCAAAACTATATACAAATAACAATGAACAAGTGAAAATAATGTAAGGATTAAACCTTGCATCCAGCCTGGAGTTATAAACTCCAACTTAGAGTAGTATTTACCACTCAAGTTAACCCCTACCCTAAGCAGCAGTACGTCAGCTACCACCTTATCAATTTAATACTAGTTATATTTAACTGAAGTTAACAGTTTTAAATTCAATTATCTAGCAAGACAAGACTACACATTTGGTAAAACAGCATCATATAAACTAAAATAAACCTTTTTTTTTTTTTTTTTTTAAAACTGTTCATACTACTATATACATCCATGTAATATAAAACACTTGTATTCAAATAGCATTCAAATAATCTTGATGTTAGAAATCAAGAGGAGAGAAAAATAAGTTCTAACATTCATTTAAATCAAAAACTTTGGCTAATATGATTCAGACATTACATATATTAGGATGCATCTATTTTCTGTCATGTAAATACAGTTAATAGCTTCCAAAAAAAATCTTGAATTACTTGTATATGAGCATTTACTCAAACTCATTATTGCCAATAGAATAAAATATTGTATTCATAGAAATTATTATAAATCATACTTCATAGTTAAGCAGATTCTCAGAAACATTTATATACATATCTACATACACACTCATACACACACACACACACACACACACACACACACACACACACATATATATATATATATGCATACATACACACATACACACACATATACACATATACATATATATACATATATATACACATGCATACACACACATACACACATACACACACACACACATACACATGCACATACACACACACACAAACACACACACACACACACACACACACACACACACACACACACACATACATATATATATATATATATATATATATATATATATATATATATATATATCTGATCTCACTGAGTTGTATCTTTACTGAGCACCATCTTACATTGTTGTCCCTTCAATAAATCTGTCTGCTTTATACAAAATAATGCACAGCAAACACATTTTAGTAACCAGATTTTACAAACATGCTATACTACTGCTTTAAAATATATCACATGACAATTTCTTCCAGTATAGAGTTATAAAATTATTTATGCTTGTCAATCAGATGAATTAAATGAGTTATAGTAATGTATATGTTTGGGACATAGGTTTTAACACATATTATTAATCTGCTATTCCTGTATCTGTGATGTGTCAGTGTGATATCTAGGTCAAAGGTAAGACCAGCTGCTTTCAGCTTCTCTGTGAGAATTCTGAGAGTTGAAGCTTTTGAAGTAGCTCATGGACACTGTGCATGAGACAGCCCACATCCCAGATTGTCTCTCTTAACATTTTGGTGGGAAACTTATTAAAAACTAGTGACAAACATTCATTTAGCAGTGTAAATGCATCTAAACATGACAAAACCTTCACAATGCATTCTACAGGTTATTACAGACTCTATGTAAGTGAAATCAAGCCCAAAATTATTAATAGGTAACAAAACTCAACATTTTTGTCCCAACTCAACTCCTATGCGAATCTTATTATTTACTGTGTCTATATGATCAAAAGTATTTCTATATATTAATAAAGAAAAGAAAAAGAGAGTAGAAAGTAAAAGGGTGTAAGGCAGAAATAAAAAAAATGTAAGATAAAGCTATAAGAAGTATATACAATAGAATATTACTTACTGTTTATATTAATAGAGTTAAAAATAAAACAGTATTTACTATTATTTAGTTCTAATTATTATTAGTTAAAGCATGACAGATTATTTACAAACAAGCATAAGCAGTGTAATCAAGAAAGTATAATTAGGTAGTGTCATTCCTGTATCTGTGATGTGTCAGTGTGATAACTAGGTCAAAGGTGAGACTAGCTGCTTTCAGCTTCTCTGTGAGAATTCTGAGAGTTGAAGCTTTTGAAGTAGCTCATGGACACTGTGCATGAGACAGCCCACATCCCATATTGTCTCTCTTAACATTTTGGCGGGAAACTTATTAAAAACTAGTGACAAACATTCATTTAGCAGTGTAAATAAATGCATCTAAACATGGCAAAACCTTCACAATGCATTCTACAGGTTATTACAGACTCTATGTAAGTGAAATCAAGCCCAAAATTATTAATAAGTAACAAAACTCAACATTTTTGTCCCAACTCAACTCCTATGCAAAGCTTATTATTTACTGTGTCTATATGATCAAAAGCATTTCTATATATTAATAAAGAAAAGAAAAGGGAGTAGAAAGTAAAAGGGTGTAAGGCAGAAATAAAAAAAATGTAAGAGAAAGCTATAAGAAGTATATACAATAGAATGTTACTTACTGTTTATATTAATAGAGTTAAAAATAAAACATATTATTTACTATTATTAGTTCTAATTATTATTAGTTAAAGCATGACAGATTATTTACAAACAAGCATAAGCAGTGTAATCAAGAAAGTATAATTAGGAATAGCATTTGAAGAACATATAAACTTTTAAAGGAAAAAAATGTATCAAATTACTGACCTTATTTTTCCTCTTCAGAAAGAGAAACAAGTTAAATCACAGCTTGCCATTAAATCTCCAGATATTTTGACTAGTTATGAAACAAAACATTTCTTTGCACACAGAGAATAACTTTGATTAAATCTTTTCAAAATATTTGTTGTTTCTTGAAATGCAGGAACTATATTTAAAAAGATTAATAATAAAATAAAATGATGAGAGAGAAAAAAAAAACATAGTACAAATCATTTGTTTTTAGTCTCTTCTTCTTCTCTGAAGTCTTCCACGAAGTTTCAGTTGCCAGTCTCTTTAACGAAGGACTAGCCCATTCCATTTCTTCTATTTTTTCCAAAATCTTATTTTTTTTGATAAACAGTAAAGCAGAGTCTAAGTCATCGACAATTTTAGGACCATCAGGAAGGAAGATTTTAAGCTTGGCAGGAAACAGAAGGTATGTTTTAAACTGTGCTTTTTTAAGCTCCCTTATTAGTGGCAGAAAAACTTTTCTTTTAGCTAATACCATGGAAGAATAGTCATTGTCAAAACGCACAGTTGTTTCATTAATCTTAACAGGAGCTTTAGCCCAAGCAGATTTAAGAACCATCTCTTTATCAAAAGATGATAGAAATCTAACTATAACTGATCTAGGATAGTTTTTGTTAGAGTTAGTATTAGCTATAGATCTATGTGCTCTTCGATACCAAAAGAGAATGCTTCTGGTAAATCTAAAGTTTTAGGGAGCCATGTTGTTAAAAAGAAGTAATATTGTTACCTTCAATATTTTCTGGCAGTCCAAAAATCCTAATGTTATTGCGCCTAGATCTATTTTCCAGGTCATCCAGCTTTGTTTGTAAATGTGTATTTTGTTTCAGCAGAAACTCAATGTTGATTTCCTCTTCTTGTATTCTATTTTCCATGTCATTCATAGCTTCTTCTATGCCTGTCATCTGGATCTTCTGTTGTTGCATGTCCATATGTAACAAGTCTATTTGTTTTGTAGTTTTTTCTATGAAAGTGTCTATTTTCGTATCCATTTTATCCATCTTAGCAGTAAGTTGCTGGACTATAATTATCAGAGACTGAAGTTCTTTCTTGATGCTGGAGTCTTGAGAATTTGTCTTACTGGAACTCATTTCAGACTGATAAACTGACAGGAAAATTTCCAAAGTAATTTCTGACAGGAATATTATTAAGATTTCCTTTCTTTTTTAGATATAGTTCAAGAACTATATAAAACAAACATATTTAGAAAGAAAATTACTTCAAAAATTAATTTTTTAAGTAATTAATTCCTGTCAATGTAATGAAATTGTTGGAGCTGAAGAAATCTGCTGCTATCCTGTGTTCATCCTTGGCCACGCCCCTCTATTAAATAATCTGAGCCAACAGTAGTGGGTGCAGCCATAGGCATACAAACAGAAATGTGAAATGCTACACTAGGCATACCAGACAGTTTCTGCATTTTACAAGTAGTCAAGGCATACTACATTAAAAACCCACACACACAAATACACAAACCCATACATACACATAGGTGCATAGTCACCATACCTGGAGTGCATATTTAGCACAATACCTATTAAAAGTATTCATAAACATGCCTAATTAGAGGAATCATTGTTCCTTACTGTAGCACAAACAACTGTGCAGGCAAATGTGACAACACATAAATTCTGCAGCAATGTCTCATATGACACAGGTTTTTTACACAGGGGCCTTTGTCCTCACAACTGCGAAAATGTGACATGTGTAAGTAAAGTAATGTCTGTGTGAGTTTTGTATGTGAGTCTCAGAACATGGACTGAGTAAACTCAAAAAATATATGTGCACACAGACCAAATGATGTACAACTCCACCATTACAGCAGTATATTTAGCAAAACAAAACAGGAATATAAACCAAAATGTAATATATTGAGGGCATGTAGTTTTTGTGTATTTGTTTTAATAGGTTATGGGGGTGTTTTTTTTTTTTTTTTTTTTTTTTTTTTTTTGAGGGTTTTCATTTAAACAAAAAGTCTTAAAATGCACCACCCTACTACCATCTCTCTTTTTATGCCCATCTTGAGTAATCTTCATACTACCATAACAATAAAACTAGACAGGTGTCACAACAAAATTACTAAAAATGTGACCAGACTACCCATAAGAAATCATCACTGCATAGCCTTAAACAATATCGTACATGCTCAAAGCTACTTATTGCACATAACTTAATATAGAAACCAGTGTTAAATGTAACATAGCAGTATTGCATGTCTCTATGGCACAGCAGGATAGAGCCCTGATCGTATCCTGTGTGACTATGCTTCAGTTTGTGGCCCCAGCATGGAAGGAGCCAGGCAGGGAGGGAGAAGAATGCTTGTCTTTCCCAGAAGACGGGAGAGTTATGAATGTTCTTGAGCATGCAAGGATGCTGTGATTTCTCCATTGAAGTTGGGGGAACCAGGAAACAGCTCCTGGAATTCAGAGAAGATGGGTGGGCCTGTTTGTTCACAACATTCCTTGCTGAAGTGAGGGATGACAATTGCAGACAGCCCATTGCATGCTTATTTCCCACATACAACTGAGTATGCACAGCGGACAAGGGCTATAACAGAAAAATCTGAAATACCCCCAATGGTTGCTTTAATGCACCTCTTGGTTGTGTGTCATCTTGGTGAGGGGGAAAGAATAAGCCTTTACACCCAGAGAGGATCTGATTGCTGTAGGAACAAAAATGTAATGCAAAAGAAAACATACATACATACATACATACATACATACATACATACATACATAAATAAATAAATAAATAAAAATAAAAACATGCAAGGACACTTTTGAACCACAGCAAGATATGGCTGAACATGTCATTAAATGAATGTCTTCTCGTTTTCATAAGAAGCAAGAATGCCATAGATATAGCATTCTGTCACTCAAAGCTGATATGTGTTTATGCCTATTGGTTGGGAATAATATTCAATAGAAAAATGGAAACTAGGAGACATAAACACAAAAGCTTAATAAGAATCAGATGTCAGTGTAACATTTAATGAAGTCATTGCTGCATTTTGTGCTCTCATATCTAAAAAAATTAAAATAAAGTGCAGAAGAAGGAGGAAAATCATGGGGTGTCACCCAAGTGAACCCTCTGCACTCATAATAGCAGTGATAATGAAAACAAAATCCGGAAATGTTTGTGTGTGTGGATATTTCACTGTTTGTATTAGTTGTGCACTAACATTTGCACTGTATTCCCTTATTATCAGGGAAAACAATTTCATCCCTTCAAAGGGGAAACACTTTTTTCTAAATTTAATATGTGTAACTTTGGAAAGAGGTGACACCTAGATAGTTCCTAGAAATAATGCGTCAAGGATTGTTCCACTGTAACTTAATAATATTCTGAGTAACAGCTGCATATGATATTTTGGTACAGCCACTTGAATAAATAATCAAAGGAATTCCTAATATGCGATGCTACAAAGACATTACAGTAGTGATGCAGGATACTGGGAGAACACACGTGGATAACTTGTACACACTCCTAGACAGACTAATAGAATATGTGATTAATATAAGATAAACTGTGAACTTTTCATGGATGAAATGTCATACTATAGTCATGTGACTGATACAGTGATACAGGCAAACTGTACAAGTGTCAAGATAAGATTGAGGTTATGCAGTGGACATCTAGTCTTCAGAACATGTTGAAATTTAAGTTGTATTTCAAGCTGGCATATTACTATCATAAATTCCCGCATAAAATCTCTGATATACTACATGTACTAGACATATTTAGTCAGAAAGTGCCTGAGTGGAAACTGGTAGAGAAATGTAAACCCACCTTGATCCATTTTTTTCACCTTAGGTTTTTAAGAAATGCTTCATAGGTTCATAGGTTCATAGGTTCATACTAGGCTATCTGCCTGAGGGCATTTATAAGCCTAGCCCATTGTTTTGTGGCTTACGCCACCCCTTTAGTATGGGGAACTATACCCATTATTTTGCTGTGCCTCTGTCGAGCAGTGACACTGAGGTAATTCCTGGGGTATATCTGCGATCTCCCATCCATTGGTCAAGATTTCTCTTGAACAAGGCCAGCGAGGTGCTCTGCCTCACATGTACCGGGATTTTGTTCCACAGCATAGGGAGTCTTTGGGTGATGAATCTATCCCTCCAGCACGTCCTATTAATAGCCGTGTCGAGGTTTAAGTCTCCCTTGTGGCTCTGATGGATCTAGATTTTTGAGGTGAAGCATATTCATCAAATCTGGGTTTGACATGGCCTTGTATGTTAGGCAAAGGTCACCTCTGAGCATGGCGACTGAATAGAGCTGGAGTTCTTTCAGTCGGGCAGCATAGGACAGATTTTGAGACCCTTTATCCTTTTGGTGAGGAACTTTTGTGGCCTCTCCAGCTGCTGCAAGTGTCGGGTCAGATACATTCGAATGGGGCATTGTACTCAATCATTGGTCTGATGAGTGATGAGTAAAGGGAGACTATGACCTCCCTTGATCTAGATGAGAATCCTTCATGATAAGGTGGGCAATGTAGAAGGACTTCCTAACTACTTTAGCTACATGGGTGTCGAATGACAGACTACTATCAACCTGGGTCCCCAGGTCCCTGATAACTTCTTCTGTGCTCAGTGGATTGCCACCTATTTGGTAGCTAGGGGTAACCTTGTTTTTCGAAGGGTATGACTATGCATTTTTGGCATTTAACTTTAGGCCGTGGCTCTGGCACCAGTTATCCGTTTCTGTGAGACCCTTCTGAAGGATATCTGTGTCAGATGTGTTTTCTACTATGGCGCCCAGTTTGCAGTCATCTGCAAACTTTGTCAGCCATAACCCTCCTGTGTTTGCTTGTACTTCGGAAAAGTAGATGCCAAACAAGAGTGGGCCCAGGACTGAGCCCTGTGGGACACCACTTGTGACAGGCTTTGAGTCTGACATGGCGCCAGCAACTCTGACCCTGTGGGTTCTGTCACTCAGCCAGTTTGCAACCCATCTTGTGATGTATGGGTTAACATTTAAGCTGATGAGTTTTTCAATGATACCCGAGCATATAAAACTGGCATTTTTCTACTGCACAAACTCTAGAATGGTGCAAAAAGGTACACAGCTTTTTCTGCAAGGTTACTGATAAATCTAAGTACAGTTCTGGCGAGAATGAAATGCCTTTGTGAGCCTTAGGGAGGAAAGAAGAAGGTTTATGCTACATATGGCCCGTCGGCCACTACAAGTTATTTTCAACTAGAAAAAGGGACACCTATGAGTTCTGCTGACAGTTAAAAGTTGGAACTCATCTAGTATCAAATAATGGGGAAAAATATGCTAAAATTGATGTTTTGTCACAAATGCCACCTGAAAAGTCTGATGAGCCAACATCCATAGTCTCAGTGGATGTGTACTACATATACGTTGATTTACAGTTATGAGTGACAAATGCAACTGCACAAAGAGAAACCAGGATGATCTGGTACTGTTAAAAGTGTATGAATTAGTTGTAAATGGATGGTTTAGATCATAGAATTGTATGCACCATGATTTGGCTGCTAGAAACCAACTGTAGTATGCATGTCAAGAACACTTGTTATCTGACTCCAGGCTAGTTATCCCCACCAAGCTATGTTCCAGATAGTTTGGCTGTGATTACTAGCCAGCAAAGCTATGTTCCAGATTCGTGGACAGTGCATTATATTAGACACCAAGCCATCCATCATGTACTGGTGTCAGTACCCCTGCCCATTGTACTCATGCTGGCCCTGCGAGCCCTTGCAGGGTCACAGCATTCCTAACCATACTGGATACACACTCAGAGTGGCTTTGTACCAAGCTTTGTAAAATAATATTAGTACTGAAAGCAATGTTTGCAAGAAATGACTTACCTGAACAAATTGTCAGGAATAATTATCCAAAGTTTGCCAGAAAGGTTTAAGAGATTTGCAAGGCAAATTGGAATGTGATGTTTGATTCTGTATCAAATCACTTAACAGACCAAATGAAAAATAATAGAAACAATTTTAAAAAAATCACTCGACAGACAAGTCCCTATGGCAAGCTTACAACATGAGGTAAACAGTGAGGTATTTGCTTATCAAATTGCCATTCACTCAAACAACAGCGTTATTTTTGAACAGTAATTTTGCATTGTAAATGGAAATAATAACACAAAATGTAAAGAGATAGGAGCTGTAAGAAGGATGGGGTGGATGGTCTGACTGATCCAGTTGCCAGGGGGTGCAGGGACACCAGTGATAGAAAAATCTATGTTTAAATTTTTAGCACTTTTTTTACATGTGGAAGAAAGGCACCTTTATGGCTGTTTACTTCTTAATCTTGTCAGGGATTGCTGTTTTTTTATTCAGTCACATGTATTGCTGCAGGACACCATCATAGTGATCCTTTTCCAACAACTAGTACCCTTGCTTTTTCCATGTGCATGCATTAAAGAGATGATTTTTTTATTGGTTAGTTATTATGTTCAAATGAGCACGTGAGTGGCAACTGTGCATTTAGCTGGTATAAAAATTGAGTGGACTGTGCAAATCAGAATGTTTATCAGAAGTGGTAATTAAGCTAATATATTTTAAAACTGTATTTGCCAAAATGCAGTTGTGCAACCATGGACTGAAAAGGAAAATAGTTTACTTTGTGGAATATTAGAAACTGTGAAAAGAGAGAGAGAGAGAGAGACCACCCCTGGCAACTATCATTTTGACAACACACCTCTAAGAGTTGCTCTAGTAGTCAGGGACATGGGGACACACATAGACAGTAATCTAGCCTACGGTACTGAGGAAATTATTATATGTTGTGCAGCTTATAAACAAAAGTACAGCATCTAGGTCCAAGGAGGTCATTGTTTCACTACATTCAGCATTCATCAGTCCTATCATTGAGTACAATGCCACCTTTGGTATGTCCTTAACCAGACACATCCACCAATTGGAATGTCTGCAGAGGTTCCTCATTAAAAGAATACAAAGCATAAGTAGCATGTCCTTTAGCAGACCACCTCAAAGTCCTATCCCTGTATTCTGTCTCCTACAGGCTGTTGAGGGGAAATCTATGTCTGGCATACAAGGCATTGTTGAAATCCACCCTGATGGACCTCCTGCATATAAACAAAACAAACAGAACAAGAGTTGCCCATTC
The DNA here is from genome assembly GCF_019279795.1 of Protopterus annectens. Classification (NCBI taxonomy): domain Eukaryota; kingdom Metazoa; phylum Chordata; order Ceratodontiformes; family Protopteridae; genus Protopterus; species Protopterus annectens. The sequence goes on from NC_056735.1 coordinate 329,493,222, forward strand.
TAAAGACTTAAATCTTGCCTGTGATAGAAATAGGACTTGCTGGTAAGATGGGCATGCATTTTAGAGAATACCCCTTCTCTGGAACAGTCTCCCTATCCATGTAAAGCAGAGTTCCTCCCTAACTTAATTCATGTGTAACTTCAATAACTGGATAGGGAATTGGATATTCAACCCCTAGTTTGGCACCTGTATTTGTAATGGGTACAGGCAGCCTTTAAATAGTTAATCTCCTAGGCCCCTGCTTGTAAATTTTTCATCTCCCTGCTTATGCATCTCAAAGGTATCAGAACTTGTCAGAAGTTTGGGATGCATGGCTAGGCTTAAAAAGACCCTAGTGGTTATTAGCCTAGTACACACCTATGAGCCTATGAATCTATGACAGAGAGACAGGGAAGAGATCTGGAGTGTAATTGGTATAAATAGTTACAAATTGAAGTATATAGGAATCACAAATGAAGTGACTCCCAAGCAGTGTTTTCATACAATTAAAATAGGAAAAAGTCCCGGTTTGGTTACAAAGGCTAAATAGCTAAGTCATGTTCACCCAAATAATTCACAGAATGAAATAGGAGAAGTTGAGAACAAAGTTGTTGGGATGAGTTTTCACTCCATGTGTATTAAAGTTATAAAGAAAATTAACGATGTGGGTGTCTGCAAGGGGTCTGTGTTTGAAAATGAATTCAGTCCTAAATATCTTTGTGTTTACTGTCATGAAATTGATCATATATGGGTGCGTATACGCATATAGGTACAGACAGATATAGATGTGTGTAGCTAAACAATGGGGCCTTCCAACCCAGTAGGGTGGATTTAATAGGGAAATAATTGATGGCTTAGGACTGTTTTCTAAGGTACTATATTACAACAGGAAGGCTGTTATTTTCCTGTAACATGTCCACATCACCATTAAGTACTTATGAGGATGGAGATCCTCACCATCTTTCCATCCTAACACATAACCTGCAAACCCTTTCTCTTTCTCTTTCAGTCTCTTCAATACACAATGAAAGAAATCTGTTAGGTTACAATGTGAGAGCATGAAATCTCTTTCTTCTGTTACTTATCCATTGATATGAATTGCATAGCAAAATGTCACAACTCCAGTTTGAATGCCCAGCCATCATCAGAAATCTTATAGTGGGGCTTTGTCATTGCACTAAGGTGTTATACTGCTAACTGTGTGTATCTCATGTTTTTTTTTGGTATAATTCAATAGTGCAGCATTCATTGTTGGTCTCTTCAGTTTTGCTTCATGTCAGAGCTCCACTTCAGTGGTACTTTGTTGCTAACAGTGAGTCTTTAGAACATTTTAATTTGATTTACTTCTTCATTGCAAAATCATGAATACCGCAGTTCCACTGAAGACCTTCCCCTACCCATTTGGGCATCTGAGAATTGAATAAATCAATGCAAACTAACTTGACTGCTACCAATGTGTGCCCTCTCTTTTTTGATTTAATGGTAGAGAACTAAATGCTGTTTTACCCAGACATCTTAATATGCAGTATTTAAATAATCTGTTTTTTGTCACAATTCCACTCCAATGATGCTACGATGTTAAAAATCTATGTGTTTTTGGGGCATACATTAATTTTCCCTTGCTATAATGTGTAATGTAAAATATTATAGATCTAGTCAGTACCCCTACCCATGTTAAAGCTTCAGTCAGAAAAGCACAGCTTGGGCTACTCCAGAACAACATTTATTACCACAGAATAACACCCTTTAACAGTGTGGGTTTTACTTTATAGAATGTAGAAGCAGGGTGTCACAGCTCAAGTCAGAAAAGTACAACAATGCTAAATGTTGCTTTCTAGAATTATTTAAGAATACTTTATGTTACCTCTCTGTCATGGAGACAATAGCATGTCAAAGCCCCAGTAACAGAAGTACAGTTATACAGTTCATGTATTTTAGAACAATGCTTACTACCATGAGCTGGCTGGCCTGTCTTTAGGGGTTCCATGGGGCAGTCCAGGATGTGCAAAATGGGTAAGTAGTCAAGAGCAGACAAAACTCTTTTGCAACATATCTGACAGAGAAAGTTGTGAGAACCATAATTTCAGTGAATAAATGAATCAGCTGAAATGTTTTATCATAGGTAACAAAGTTCTGACCAGAGACTACAGGACTAAAAAAGGATAAGTGGACAAGTCTTTTTCAAGAACTCAGTCTCAAGGGTAGACTGCTATATTAGTATAGAACATGGTACTTGGAGTACTGTTTGGCAAATGGATGGTCTTTGACCAGTTAATAAACAAGTGTGCAAAAAACACTTGTGCTAGAAAACACCACAAAAGCAATGACCACTGCTAACCCCCCCTTTGATGGCAGTCCCACATATCCTGACTCATAATCCCAAAATGGGTGTATGATTAGACCTGTACGTGGAGAAGGATGGATGGCCAACTCATTTTCAGAGGAAGATGACTGATCAGTTTCACATATTTTAAAAAGGATAAAACATCAAACCTTTGACAAGAGAGCTCAAGTAATAAAAGCCAAGTTAAGCCACTAAATATGGATGATGCTCACAGAGGAAGGTGTTCCTGATGGGCCTTCCCAGGTTACTCTTTAGAACATGAAAGGGATCATAGAAGCCACATACTAAATATCCGCTGTGACTCATACAAAAAAAATTGAAACAGGGGATTGCATGTTAAAAAAGGCAAAAAGGAAATGTTAAAGTAATTATTAAATATCTATAAAAAAGTACTGATACGCAATATGGAAGTACTACATGACAGTATGTTCAGAAATTAATGCAATATTTATGCTAAAAGGAAAGTGAGGTAAGGGATTCAGATATAGTCATACCAAAGTGTGTAAGTAATATATGAAATTAAGAAACTAATCTGAATTGCATCATACTGACTGGAAAATGACTAAAGGCCTTCCTCGGGAATGCTGTTCAGGAATGTAAGAAGTACATCAAGTACAGCCAAAAAATGTGAGGAAAATGCTGAATCATAAATTAGCTGAAGGCCTTCTTCAATGGAACCATGTGCATCATTGAATTCTTAATGAGCCAACATGGGGACTGATTATCATTCAGCTCACAGAACTGGGAATCATGTGTACCCCTATCACATCCTGCCCCTATCTAGTGAGATATAGCCAGCAGTGAATGAGGAATCCAGACTAGACAAAGTAAGAAGCTAGTAGCATTGACAGGGTTAGGGAGCATTCACTAGGCCATATAAATCCTCAATGGGATGATCAAAAGACAAGTCCAAAGCAAAGATGAGCATTCAGTATTTCCAGAAGATTTAATGTTAAATATACAACGGTGGTGGACATTTCTGTATTATGTGAATGCTGAATTCAAATATTACAGCTATGAAAGAAACTACTGTTAGCATGCTAAACACCTGCAAGCTATGCAATGTGAGAAACTGTCACTCTACAGAAAGGAGTTTCAAGAAAAGACTAAAATATTGATAATTCCATTGATAGATGAGCAATTTTATATGTTTAGCTACGAGGCATCATATGCAGTCTGCTTAACTGCAGTATCAGAATAACAGAATGGAATGGAATATTTTTTAATTGGAATAAGGTGTCTGTTTAAGTTTTATTGCTTTATTAAATAGGACTTAATAACTGTGGCCTTATTTGACACCAAGCATTATGTTTCTTATCCACTTTATATTTACCTTAAACTGTTATATTTTCTCCCCTGATGTTTTACTACTCAAGAGTTGTGATTGCTTTGATACAGAAAGCAGAAACAGGAAAGAGTGCTGTGTTATCTGAAGAAATGATAAACAAAAGAACAACACTGGATTTCATTCTAAAACTAATTTGGACCACATTTATGTACTAGAGGCACAATATGAGTATACAAATATTAACTCTTACATGGTATGGCCTTGGATCCCCTTTCTATTAAAAAACTATTTCTGCAGTGGATGCACAGTACTTAGGCAGAATGAGTGGCCAGTCTGACACAATCTTGAAAAGCAGATGATAACCATAATGAAATATATAACACTTTTGTTCTGCTGTGATGGAGATACTCTGATATAATGCACACACTCAAAATATTATAAGCTGCCTTAAAACATTGATTGTTGACATTATCTATGGTTTGCATCGGCTGTTCATCTGCCTGGCGTTAGTCCCACTGTTGAACATCAATGGCTTGTAATGAGTGTGAAGAGGCTCTGGTGAGTCATTGGCTTTCTTTGCCACGGGAGGAAAGCTGACTGAGTGTCATGCAGCTGCTCATCTGATTCAACTGCAGACGTTAAATAAATAATATTCAAGTGCAAAAGTATGATTATTATTAAATATTAACATAACAGTGTATGGCTTGTTTATTTGTATCTGAAGGTACTGTGAAACCAAAATGCTCACACATTGTTTTGTCATACTAATAGCACTGTTTATATAACTGAATTTAGTATGCTGCCGTTTGCTGATAAAAAAAGAATGCACTGCAGCTGAGTTTAAAAATGCAGCATTCACAAGAGATGTAACTTATCAAAGGTTCCTATTGGAAATATATGGTATGGAGTTGTACATACAGAACCTATTACATCCTTTGGGATGGGGCAGCAGAAGATGTGAATGGCATTTTAAAAATGAAACTCTTCTTCATTAAAGCAGCACAAGATGGTCTCATTGGAATTCCCAGAGAACAGAAGAGAAGAGAAGATGAGAACAAAAACAGATTTTTTTCTGTAGAAATAGATTTTTCTCAGAAACACATTGGTTATGCATTTTTTTCTTTCAAGCATCTCAGTAATTGATGTTCTCTGAACAAAGGAAATTCTTGAAGGATACAGTTTAGCAAGATGTCTGTTTGCAATAGCAGACAGTCACTTCAAAAGACATTTCCTGCTTTCATCACTTGTGAAGGTATTTGAGAAAACTGAGATGAAGCTTACCTCAGCAGTTAACTTGGGACACAAAGCCATAATAATTTTCTTTAACACAGAGCCATGCATTCTACTCACTTGACCTGTAATCTTTTTATTCTCCCACTATAGTAATAAGACATATTTAGTGATTATAATGCTTTTGAGTATTTGTTTTCCTCTGAGTAGGTTTTTAAGCAAATTATGCATGCCATGTATAACTCTATATTATTGAAGTCTGAAGAACTGGACTTAGTTTCTCCTATAAAATATTACTAAACAACATGTTACATAAAATTCCATTCTGAATGTTCTTTGTGTAAACTTTTACTAATGTACTCACTTAAAATGTTTAACAGCTTGTGAATTTAAAATGGGTTGTAGGGAAATGTGGTCATTAATTCCGAGGGCTAGGAAGCTTGCAGTTTTAATTGCTACATGTTGTTTAGTAATATTTTATTGTATTGTTTTTATGGTACTGTTTCTTTAAGAGATTAAACTTTTATTTGATTAATTAAGATCATTGACTATAAAATTATAAAGGAAGCAACTCATTCTAGAGTCTGAAGAAGTCCAGCTTTTAGTGGAAGAAAATGCATAATCTGGATTCTTGCTTTGTGACATTGATGGAGGAAGCACTGACCTTGATCAAACTGACCCATATTGACGTAGAGGCAATGGAGGGACAACTGTGGGGAGAAGTAAGAGGCATTACCTGCTTTTCTTTCCCAGTGGGATACTGAGGGGGGCATATTTTAAGACCTATATCTTGATAATTATTCTATGATAGAGACCAGGGAACTACCATCAGATGTCTGCTTAAAGATGGGAGGGTGAGACTGTTTCGGGAGGGGTACATCAAACAAGGGTGGGTGTGATTGTCCTATGTTATGCACATTTCATACCTATTTCCAAGGCATTTATCTGTGAGACAGGGGAAACATTAGGGAAAAATCACCCAACAGTTGCCTGGACAATGGCGACACTGGGACTGGTTCTCACCTAGCCAGGGAATCAATGAACAGAGTCAATGGGATCAGTCATATGAAGACAAAAAAAAACAAACAAAAAAAAAAAAACAAGATAAAACAAATAGAATGCAAGTGACCTTCCATAGATGTAGTGTCAGTAATAACCTAGGAGTACTGTATATAAATATACTTTATAATCAGGAATCAGTGTAGATGAAAGAAGATGTTGAAGCTGCATTGAAAGCTGCACTAAAGAACAAAAGCACCAGGCATTGATGCCATTCCCACATAAGTATTACTGCAACTGCATGCACCAATTGCAATCCATACAAGGACCCTGCAGGAAATGTTGAAGTCAGCATCATGGCCATATGAAAAGTGGAAAGGATCTGTGTTCACACCAATCTACCAGAAAAGTGATCAAACTGTCTGTGGAAATTGTTACCCTATCACTCATAACCCACATGCCAGCAAGACTCTTCTGAAAATTATTCAATAGAAATTAAACCATACCTGGACCAAATGTTACCAGAATACCATGTAGTATTCAGGAAATGGTGAATATCAAGAGACACCATCACAGATGCAAGACAGACCTTGAAAAAGTGAAAGGGTATCAAAAAGAATATCTACAAGGCTTGATAAATTATAACAAGGCATTTGACTACATAAATCATGAAAAAATCCTAAGCCATACTGGGAAGCCTGGATATACCAGAACACCTGAGAGTTCTCATGCAAACTCTTACAATGAAAAAGACGTAACAGTTCAAACAGAACAAGCAGGATACAAAAAGCTTTGATTATTATTATTATTATTATTATTATTATTATTATTTTCTGTTTTTATAAACATCAGAGAAGCAGGATTGTATGAAGAAAACAGAGGACTGAAAAACTAAAGGAAGAATTATCAACAACCTTAACTATGCTCAGTATTTTAACAAAGAGCATATACACCTTTAGTGCAGAAGGTTTAGGATCTCCACACCACACTGGTGGAATAATTTAGATACCTCATTAACACCTTTTTAAGTCCAACCTGGATAACTGAATGGGGAACAGAAAAAAAATACCCCTGGGATTCCACCTGTGTCCCTGCTGGACAGGGACATCGGGTGCTGACTTGTCAGAACATGGGCTAAATTATTGGCTTGGCTTGTGAGGGCCTCAGGGCCAATAGCCTAGTAACGTCCTATGATTCAGTGATCCTATGCTGATTGTGATGTCCGTGCACTGGCCCAGTAATCAATGAGCCTCAATCCTCACCACTAGCATCAGTGAGGGGTATGCATATTGGGAGGATAACAAGTACACAAACAATTAGTACAATTTCTCTTAAGAGCACACAGAGATAACAGTCAGTCTGGTGCTGGTTTCTCCCTTTCTCTCCAGATCCCCAATAAGACCCCCCCACTGGTACAGCTATAGGGTCCAGATCTCAGCCTAGTTGTCAAGCTAAAATCTCCAGCATCCCTCTCTGTCCAACCAGTGTTTCATGTCCCTGCCCAAGAAGCTGACACACTAACACACACACTTTAATATTTGATTTAGATACAAACACTCAGACATTCCTGGGGAAGGCTGGCACAGGTTTCCCAGCTATGCCCCCTTTCTGCCCAGACTATAAGGTAGTATCAACTGCCACCAACCACTATTATCAGCTACTATAAGGCCCTTCCCAAAGGGTGATCAATTTCACTGTGTAATATTACTGTTATCCAAATAGTAAGTGTGCAGAAAAGCAAGACTATTGGAGTGGCTTGGACAGTATCACCAAATACATGGAATGTACCCTAAGAGCTTAAATTATCTCTACACAAAACAGTTATAGTTGAAAGGTTTAAAAATATTTAATAATAAATAAAAGCACAAGACAAATCTCATCAATATAACACAGTGCTAATCAAGAGTTTAGTAATCACAGGAACTTTAAAACAATATTGTAGGATAGTCTGACATAAATATAGAAAACACCTAGACTAATCTGGCTAAATTCCTATCTAACTCTAAGAGAAACTATGTCCTAAATAACTTTACTTACAAGGCAAAGTGCTTGTGAGTTGTTGTCAGATCTAGATCAAGACAAAAAATGCTCTAATCTTTATCTCTGAGAAAGTCTTAAGTTAAGTTGATAATACCCAGTACTGCTGACACATTTCACATTACATCATTCTTAGCACTTCTCTTTTAGATCCCAGGCTAACAGAAACTCAGCATTTACATTTCTTTGTAAGCTGCGCCTGGCCAGGAAGCTACAGCAATAAAAGACACTTTTACATGTAAAATCTAATAATTACCTCTGTCTTAAACAATAGAAAGAACTTGCTAGCCCAGAAATCCTGTCTCCGAGCTTGAGCTCAAAACACAGTGGTAATTCTTTACTTAACAGCTTTCTTCCAACAGGATGCACTGTAGTTACATTTTTGAAGTTCAGCATATAACACAGTTTTCTAACATTTAGTTTTCTTACATTTGTAAAAACAAGCCTGTGGATTATATTAATATTTACAATGACATAGAATTATCTACAAAATTTTATCTAGCTAGGCTGGCAGCCTTCACATATCTCCCCCTCCCAAAGAACTCAAGCTATTTTTTCAAGTGACCTTCGAGAAACGTTGCTTGAGAGGTTAAGTCTATCTGAATATACCTTACCCCATTCCCTGTATTAAGAGCCCATCTGCGTTGGCATTGCTAAACCCACTGCGGTGCTGCACTGACATATCATATGATTGCAACCATAGGCTACATCCTAGCAACTTGCCATTTTTCTGGCTGGCTCAGTGTAACTATGCTAGGGGATTGTGATCTGTAACTACATTGAATTTATGTCCATACAGATAAGGCTGAAGTTTCTGCAGTTCCCACACAATGACTAGACATTCCTTTCTACAACTTCATAGCATTCCTCCCTGGGTTGGAGACTATGACTGCGATAAACCACTGGGTGCTCTTTTCCCTCTGAAGAAATCTAAGTACAGCCCCCATCCCATGGTTCGAAGCATCCACCTGCACAACAAATTAGTTGCTGTAATCTGGACTGGCTGACACAGCGGGTCTTCCCAATGCTTCTTTAACCTTCTGGAATGACTGCTCACATGCTGGGGTCCACACTACCTAATCTGGTATGTTTTTCCTTGTCAGGTCTGTGAGGGGAACCTCTATAGTACTATAACTGGGGACAAACTTTCTGTAGTACCCTGCTGTTCCTAAGAATGACCTCACCTGTTTTTTGGTAATAGGTGCAGGCCATGCCTGAATAGCTTCCACTTTGCCAGGTTCTGGCCTGATCTTACCAATCCCCACTCTATGTCCCAGGTAGGAGACCTCTGCCATACCCATCTGACATTTGCTTGGCTTAATGGTCAACCCTGTCCTCTGTAGTCTGCCCAGCACCTCCCTGACATGCTGAAGTTGATCTTGCCAGAAATGGCTGTAGATGGCAATATCATTTAGGTAAGCAAAGGCAAACCCTTCTGCTGCTGCTAAGATATGATCTACCAGCTTCTGGAAAGGTGCTGGGGCATTTTTCATCCCAAAAGGTATCTTTGTGAACTCATACAAGCCAAAGGGAATCACAAAGACTGAACTCTCTCTAGCACTGGCAGTCAAGGGTACCAACCAGTAACCCTTGGTAAGATCAAAGGTGGTAAGATACTTAGCCCCACCCAGCTGCTCTAGGGCTTCATCCAGCCTAGGCATGGGGTAGGCATCTGACTCTGTGTCACTATTTAATTTCTTGTAGTCCACACAGAAGATGGTACTACCATCCTTCTTTGGTACCAGCACCACTGGGGAGGCTCAGGGACTGTTGGACTCTTGAATTAACCCTAGTTCCAACATTTCCTGTATCTCCTCCCTCAGAGTCTGTTTGACTCTCTCAGGCACCCTATATGGAGCTACCTAATAGGCCTTTGGGGTCCTGTATCCATCTGGTGCTGCACCTATTGGGTGCAGACTGGTTTCCCAATGAACATGTTCCCATACTCCTGTAACACTGCTCAGATTTCTTGTACCTGGGTAGAAGATAGCTGCTGGGACATTGTTACTGCTTCCACTGAGGTGTCAGTCTGAGCCTCACTGAGGAGATCAGTCAGCAAATCTCCCTCAGACTCCTCCTGCAATCTATTGCAAACACACAGCACAAGGGACTCCCTATCATTGTAAGGTTTCATCATGTTAACATAGTACAATTTGTGCCCCTACATCCTGTCTAGCAGTTTTACCATGTAGTTAACATCGCTGACCTTCCTTACCACCTTGTAGGGTCCTACCCAAGCTGTTTGCAGCTTGTTGTGTCTGACATGAATGAGAACCATTACCTGCTGCCCTATAGCATACTCTTTATGTCGAGCATTCCTGTCATACAAGATGTTTTTCTGTTGTTGGGCTTCTGCCAGGTTCTCCTGGGCCAAACCCATGAGTTCCCTGAGCCTTGTCCTGAGGTTTAGGACATAGGAAACAACAGACTCCTTGTGAGATTTACACTCACCTTCCCACTCATCATGAATTAAATCCAGAGGCCCCCTCACCCTATGCCCATACAACAACTCAAAGGGTGAAAAACCTGTGGATTACTGGGGAACCTATCTGTAAGGAAACAACAGATGGGGCAAATATTTGTCCCACTCCCTCTTAAACTGGTCTGCAAATGTTCATAGCATGGGCTTGAATGTATAATTTAACCTCTCAACAAGACCATTAGTCTGGGGATGGTAGGGGTGGTCTTTAGGTGCTTCACCCCACAGTACTTCCACAGACAAGCCAGCAGGTCTGACATGAAATTGGCACCTCTATCAGTCAGTATTTCGTTTGGGAAACCTACCCTGCTGAAAATCTCTAACAAAGCATTTGCCACCTTTTCTGCCTCAAGGAAGGACAGAGCCACTGCCTCAGGGTATCTTGTAGCATAATCTACTACCAGTAGGATATACTTTTTCTCTGTGGAACTTGGGGTACTCAGAGGCCCCACAATATCCATAGCTACCCTCTGAAATGGCTCCTCAATCACAGGAAAAGGCATCAAAGGAGCTCTCAACTTGTCTCCTGCCTTGCCTACCTTTTGGCACTGCTCACAGGTCCTGCAGTACCCTGTTACATCTCTAGAAATTCTAGGCCAATAAAAGTTCTGTATAATATGTCTCTTTGTACATTTTATATCCATATGACCTGCAAAAGGATATTTCATGGGCTATGGCTATAAATGCCACATGGTAGACTCTAGGCACTACCAACTGCTGTATTCTCTCACCTTCTAGCCCTCCCTCAGAGGTTCACTCGCTATACATTAACCCATTGTCCCAGTATAAAGAAACCCCCTTCCCTTGAGAATCAGGTGCCTCACTAGCTACCTCTGTCAGGCCCTGTAATATAGGGTCTGAGAGCTGAGCCTGTCTCAACTCTCTCTTTGCAACTCTTCCCAGCTCCCCTTCCACAGGAAGTCTGGCATCCTCTGACAGTGGTGCCTCATTGTCAGCATGGATACTACTACTCACATCTATCCTTGCAGTCACTCTTTCCAAGAGACGATTATTACCCACAAACAGCTGTGGCTCACCTCCAGTCTCACTGCTACAGAGTAGCTCCTTCCCTGAAGTAACCAGCTCACCAGTCCTGGCTGCATGTATGTGGGCTGACTGGGTCTCCCCCAGGCTACCAGACCCAGAATCTTGTCTCCAAGCCTGACTGCATGTAACTGCATGCGCACATGGTACTGTATTATCAAAATTATTCTCTATCTGGACATCTGCAGAGATATCCTCAAACACATCTACTTGCTGGCTTCCTTTTCCACCCTCCCAGTCAAGGTGAACCCTAGCCAAAGGTATTTGGATTAGGGTACCTCCTAAAGCTCTGACTGAATTAGACTGTGCAGGCAAGTAGTGGTCTTCTGTAACCATTTTAGGCTTCACAATGGTTATGTCAGAAACTGTGTCTCTCTTACCAATGGCCTCTTTGCCATTCACTATGATAGGATATAACCTCTGGTGGTAGTTTGGTACCCTAGTTGTCTCAAGACAACTTACTGCTAGCATTTTGTCCTTCTCACTTACTGGCTCCCTCACTTTGTGTTCCCCACTTTGCCTCTGTGGACATCTATATGCCACAAGGCCTCACTGGTTGCATTCAAGACATTTAAACCTAGGTCCTGGATGTGTACCTGGACTAGTGGCTTCCCCTGCTACTGGCAGCTTCTGTTGGGGCAGTCTGGGCTTCCCACAATGGGTTCCTTTACACTCATGAGCAGCACTGGGTGTCCCATTCCTGTGCAGTGATGACCTGCTTGCTAGGTATAGGTTGCCGTTCTTCCCCAACTCAGCTGAAGTATACATTGTCTATCAGTTAACCAAATCCTCATGTTCTCAGGCAAAGTGCTAAAGGCTTGTTTCTTTACCAAAATGTCTGCCAGCCCTTCAAAAGTGGTGACCTGAGGTCCACTCACTCACCTATGAAAATAAGTGCTCAGTTCACCAACATATTCACACACACTTTCATCTGCCTTGCATCTATGCTCAAGAAACTTTTTCCTTTAAGCTTCTAGCAAACAATTTTTAACAATAGTATAATCAAAAAGTCATGATCAGGTAGTTTAGACAGCAGAGTTACAGCTTTACCATGGAGTAAGGGGGTCAGGAACCATACCCAGAGCCTTTGGTCAACATTATACTGTTTACATACCCTCTCAAACATATGAATGAAACTATCAAAAGTATCCCCCTCTGTAAACTGTGGAAGAAATTTACTGACATTTTGTGCTTCTGGGGTCTGGTTACTCCCTTCCCCATTACCCCCATGACTTTGACGAAGAGTCAGCATCTTCTTTTCGTGCTGCCTCTGCCTCTCCTTCTCCTCAGCTTCCAAGCATAGCAGTTTTTCATTCTCCTCAGCCTATAGATGCCGCATTCTCTCTCTGTTGCTTCTGTTTCCAAATGCCTGAACTCCAACTCATTTCTGTTTAGCTCCAGATGGACTTTTAAGTCCTCTGCAGAAAGGTTGAGCTGTCCATTCTCTGAGTGTTGTAGATCTCCATGGCCAGTCTGATCGTCCTCCTGGTTGATATTTTCTGATGCAGCTGTAACCAAAGCTGCAATCATGTCAGCTTTAGTCAGGTTTCCATGCACCAGTCCATTAGCCTGGCACATTTCAGCCAACTGGCTCCTTGTCAGCTTACCATACTCCTCTGCTGACATGCTTTCCTGATATCAAAAACAAGCCATGAATGACAAAAGACAGTCAAAGGAGAAAATTTATTTAAAGTGCTTTTCGTCAGCACATATGAGCTGACTTCTTCAGAAACTAAAGCCATTGGCAACATAACCGTTAAAAAGGCTAAACATCCATTTACGTCATACAATTAATTCAATTAATACAATTTAAAATAATGGGGGTTTTAAAAAACTTTTTAAAGCCCCAATGACCGTAAGTGATGGCAAACATCTAATCCCTATAAACATATAAACAGCACAAGTGCATGAGTCAAGTCGACTTATTAATACAAAGTTGGTGTAGTAATGTTGCAACATTTAAATAAGTTGTTTTAGCATACAATAATAGTGAAATTTCAACAATTGATAACCCTAGCTGTGTTATACTGTTAGTTCATGGTTCGAAGCTTACATAAGTCATTATATATGAGGCTAAAGCATCAAAGACCCCAAAGTTGTTCTAGATTACATAAAACGTGTTCATAATTAAACACAATTTATAAAAAGTAATTTAAAAAATGTATAAATGTTTATATTTAGTATAATTGTAATTATATAGAAGTAAATAGATATAATAATGTATATAATAGTAATAATATGTTTAGAAAGAAAACTAACATTTTCAAAACATATATATTGTGCATTTCCATATTTTTGTTGTTTTAGTGTTGTCCATACTATGAACACAATATTTAGATTCCAAATATCAGATCCAACATGTTAAAGGTACTCTCAGTTTCCCATAGGGACATAAAATAATTATATGTGTGGTATACCATAATATAAAATACTTAAAAAGTATATGTAGCTCCTAAATAACACATATACTTAATAAAAGTTTTAGTAAATTGAATTGTTTATAGTGGGTTAGACATACCTAATGTCATGAATATCATGATTGATAAATTTATAAATTTATAATAACGTTAACTAAAAATAACAAAAGTTCATAAAGTTATACACAAAAACATATAACCATAAAGAATATGAAGTAACAAAACCTTCATCTCTTCAAACTGTTAAATTTTAATAGACTTCCTATTGAACAAGACTCATTTAGTCCTGGGAAGCTATATGCATTCAATTTCACCTGCCATTTCAATTCCAATTCCTCCAGTTTCAAATTTCTAGGGCCCCCTCTTGGGTCAATGTTTACATGGTCAATTACCATAAATCTAAAACCATGGTCTGGGTAGGCCGCCATGTGTTTAGCAAGTGCGTTCTCGAGTTTCCCTTTTCTAATAGCATACAGGTGCATCTTCTTTTCGTGCTGCCTCTGCCTCTCCTTCTCCTCAGCTTCCAAGCATAGCAGTTTTTCATTCTCCTCAGCCTGTAGATGCCTCATTCTCTCTGTTGCTTCTGTTTCCAAATGCCTGGCCTCCAACTCATTTCTGTTTAGCTCCAGATGGACTTTTAAGTCCTCTGCAGAAAGGTTGAGCTGTCCATTCTCTGAGTGTTGTAGATCTCCATGGCCAGTCTGATCGTCCTCCTGGTTGATATTTTCTGATGCAACTGTAACCAAAGCTGCAATCATGTCAGCTTTAGTCAGGTTTCCATGCACCAGTCCATTAGCCTGGCATATTTCAGCCAACTGGCTCCTTGTCAGCTTACCATACTCCTCTGCTGACATACTTTCCTGATATCCCTGACTAACTAAGCTAACAAAAGAAATAAAACAATTGTGATCTGAACTCTGAATATTCATGCATGGCTTATTTAAAGTACAAAAACACCTTCAGTGATCACCGTACACAAGCTGCAGGAATTCACTATTCACACCACTACAAGCTGATTAGTATATGATGTGGCTAACTCACCACTATCAAACAATTAATATTTGATGTGGATTTCCCACCACTGCCAAAAAATTAATATGTGGCACCCATGCACCAGCCCAGTAATCAAGGATCATCAATCCTCACCACTAGAACCAGTGAGGGGCATGTACATTGGGTGAATAACAAGTACACACACAGTAAAGTACAATTTCCCTTAAGAGCACACAGAGATCACTGTCAGTCTGGGGCAGGTTTCTCCCTTTCTCTCCAGATCCCCAATAAGACTCCCCACTGTCACAGGTATAGGGTCCAGATCTAAGCCTAGTAGCCTAGTGGTCAGGCTAAAACCTCCAGCACCCTCTCTGCCCAGCCAGTGCTTTGTGTCCCTGCCCAGGTAGCTGACATACACACACTTTAAGATTTGATTTAGATACAAACACACAGACACACCTGGGGAAGACCGGCATAGGTTCTCCAGTTATGCAGCCTTTCTACCCAGACTATAAAGTAGTACCGACTGCCATCAACCACTGTTATCAGCTACTATAAGGTCCTTCCCAAAGGGTGACCAATTTCACTGTGTAAAATTACTGTTATCCAAATAGTAAGTGTGTCAAATGGCAAGACTATTGGAGTGGCTTGGACAGTATCACCAAATACATGCAATGTACTCTAAGAACTTAAATTATCTCTACACAAAACAGCCACCGTTGAAAGGTTTTAAAATATTTAATAATAAATAATAAAAACAAAAGACAAATTTCATCAATTCAAAACAGTGCTAATCAAGAGTTCAGAAATCACAGGAACTTTAAAACAATATTGTAGGACAGTCTGACATAAATATAGGAAACCGCTAGACTAATCTGGCTAAATTTCTAACTTTTAGAGGAACTATGTCCTAAATCTAAATAACTTTACTTACAAGACAAAGTGCTGGTGAGTTGTTGTCAGATCTAGATCAAAATACAAAAGGCTCTAATCTTTCTCTCTGAGAAAGTCTTAAATTGATAATACCCAGTACTGCTGACTCATTTCACATTACATAATTTTTATCACTTCTCTTTTAGTTCCCAGGCTAACAGACACTCAGAATTTGCATTTCTTTTTAAGCTGCACCTGGCCAGGAAGTGACAGCAATAAAATACACTTTTACATGTAAAATCTAGTAATTATCTCTGTCTTAAACAACAGAAAGAATTTGCTAACCCTGACATCCTATCTCCAAGTTTGAGATCAAACACAGTGCTAATTCTTTATTTACCAACTTTCTTCCAGCAGGGTGCACTGTGGTAAGATTTTTGAAGTTCAACATATAACACAGTTTTCTTACATTTAGTTTTCTTACATTTGTAAAAACATCCATGTGGATTATATTAATATTTACAATGACATAGAATTATCTACAAAATTATATCTAGCTAAGCTGGCAGACTTCACACTGATGATACCACATTAATGGCTGTAAGTGAAAATAAGCTGAAATAACTGTTAATATTAAACAACACAGTCTCAAAATGGGTTTGCATCTTAACATGAAGAAAATAAAGCTCCTCCCAAATTTACTCTAGATAGACAGGAAACAGAAATACTAGACAATGTCAGCCTGTTTGGATCAGTTATCAATAACAGTATGACTTGCTGTTGGTTTAACTTGCTCCAGGTAATCCTCAGAGCATTCACACTACATACTGATGTGCCACGTTTTGAGAATTTTATGTCAATATTCTGCACATTGACATTGTGCTCCTTCAACGTACAGCACTATATCTATATATGTGTGTGTGTGTGTGTGTGTGTGTGTGTGTGTGTGTGTGTGTGTGTGTGTGTGTGTGCGTGTGTAAGAAGTACAAAGAAAGCAACAATACCAGCTAATCAGCTAATGTAAATTATGCGTTTAATGTTAGTTTATGCTGTTGCTTTTTTGTGCATGTTTTATAATTTGTAACATGTACAAGACACCCATTTGGACTTGTTTGAATATGTATATGTATATGTATATGTATATATGTATATGAATATATGGGCCTACTTCAAATTAACAAAATTCCACCTACCCAAATGTTCAATGATTGAGATGATAACACCGAACTTTAAACGAAAACCCACAACACTGATATTTTCACCAAGGAAAGGAGGAAGTCGGCCAGCATTCGGGAGTTTGCCCTTTTCTCTACTATAGTGTGATCTTGGAATTGGTATATTTAGTTAGGATGGTGAGGGGGGTGCAGCCCTCCACATTGGGGGGCATGGGGGGCGAAGCCCCCAACTTGGGTCGGTTTGATATGCTTCCATTTGTTTTTGTCCATGTTTACTGACTGCCTTCTTTTCCTGGTGAAAATATATGTGTTGTGGATTTTTATTTAACTGCAAGTTTGATGTTATCATCTCGATCATTTAAAATTTGGATAAGTGGTATTTTATTAATTTGAAGTAGACCCGTATATATATATATATATATATATATATATATATATATATATATATATATATATATATATGTATATATGTGTGTGTGTGTGTGTGTGTGTGTGTGTGTGTGTGTGTAAGTGTGTGTATCTGTGAGATGGCTTTCTGCACTCTCCCTTTCTCTCCCAGTTAAAATGGGTGTCCCCCATGGCTCAGTACTTGGCCCATTACTTTTCAATATCTTCACCAATTTACTATATACATCATGCCCCAACTCATCCCTAGATGACTCTACAGTCATTACCATTGCTGACACCCCCTCTAAACTCCTGTTAACGACACAGACTTCCTTTAACTCAGCTAAAACTTGGCTTGCTAATAACTTGCATATCCTGAACCCCAAAAAACAAAACTCTTACTCTTCTTACCTAAAAATCTTTACCATATTCAACCTACTTTCTCAATACTGTCTCTCAACAACACTCCTATCCAAGTGAATCCAACACAAAACTCTTAGGTGTCATCTTAGATGATCAACATAAATTTGACTTGCATGTTAATAACTGTATCCAAAAGACTCATCTAAAACTGGGCGTCCTATATAGAAATAAAAAGTTTCTCACTGACAAAGCAAAAGTAACTCTATCTCATGCTTACCTCCTCCCTAGTCTCTTGTATAGCTCTGAAATTCTTACAAATCTCAACTCCTCCCTACTTACCAAATTTAAATCAACATATAACAAGGTAGCCAGATTTGCAGCACATCAAATGTACAAATCCCATCACTGTCTATCACTGAAACACCTAAACTGGCTTGAACTACCTCACCAGCTTCTCCTCTCTCAGCTCCAAATTATGCATTCCATTCTATATCTACCTTCCTATTGCCCCAGCTTAATTCCTCTCATCTCTCATTATTCCCCCTCTAGGTCTCTATGCAGCTTAGACCAAGACCTCCTACAGATCTACAAACTCAAATCAAAAATAGGATGTAACCTCTATTGTTAACATCCAACCACTTCTTGGAACAAGCTGCCTTTTGAAATTAGTTAAACATTTCAAAGAGGCTACCAAGGAATACCTAAAAAGCAATTGGTCCTGCCACTGTACTCACCCTTCTCAATCTTCCCTATTATCCTAACTATCCTGTCTATTATGTTGATTTTGCTTTACTAACCTCTTCCTCTGTCTACTTGTCCTTCCCAGCCTCCCTTACCTCTATGACCCCAGCTTTCCTTGCCATGAACTGTAACCAACTCTTAGCAGCATCAGCTAATGTTTCCATTTTTCCTGTATACCTTTTAGTTTGATATAAACTGTTTATATATTGTTATATAACATACTTAAGATACTTCTTTTTATTTTTATTGTAAAATGTTTTTCTTTTTTTGAATCACTCTGTTAATGCTTTTGAATAACCTTTATTTTAATGCTTGTGGAGATTTTCTCTCCAGGCCTCCGCTGAAAAAGTGCTACTCAGCTCAATCGGACTATCCCGGCCAACAATAGTAAATTATATATATATATATATATATATATATATATATATATATATATATATATATATATGTATATAGCTATCTCTCTCTCTATATATATATATGTATATATGTATATATACACATAAATGTTTTAAACCATAGACATGGATACTTACAAGTCCAATGAATAACTCTTTCCAGAAGACAATATATAACCAAACCAAACTATGTGGGGGGCTACACCCCCCCTTACTTTATATACTAACTCCAGGATTGCACTACAGTTGGGAAAAGGCCATATATGACTTTCAACAAAATGAGTTTCAGTCAAATGAGATTTCAGTGAAGTGAGCTATCAGTGAATTATGCGCAGAGAAATGAGTTTCAGTGAAATTAGCTTTTAGTGAAATGAAGCAAACCCATATTTAAATATAGATATAAATATGCATATACAGATATAGACATAGATACTGTATATGTGTGTGTGTGTGTGTGTGTGTGTGTGTGTGTGTGTGTGTGTGTGTGTGTGTGTGTGTGTGTGTGTGTGTGTTTCCAATTGCACACAGAATGATAGTGCATCTAATTTAGGAGCCAGAAAAAAGACTATTATTACTTCGGCTGAAGTGCATAGGGAAGCGGAGTGTAATACTTCCACTGCTGATAACAACAGAGCTATTGCTATACCAGCACAGCCTCATGGAGTAGCGCCATTTTTTCATTTGAATTTTCCACTTCCCATGAGGGACAGTTCATCGAATCGAAAGGGAGCAGAGCGGCAGAACAGTCAGCACAGAGACAGAGGGAGGAGTACAACGCAATACAAGAGGAAGCACGAGGAAGAAGTGAACAAAGTGTATACCATCAAAAAGGGATTTCAGCAAGTAAGACATTAGTGACTAACTTAACAAAACGTGAATTAACTGCTTTGGAAGTCAATATTTTAAGTAAAGGTTTATCGTTTATACCAACTGCTAACATGTCTATTACAGACATAATTTTTGATTTTAAAATGTTTACTAGGAACCTTACACTGAAGTATATGTTTAAACATAACACTAATACTTCAGAAACTTCTCTGAGAAAACCAAGTACTTTTATTCCTAAACCTATACCATTAGTTAATGCTTTTGAACAAATGTGTTTATCTGATTTCTATAAAGTCTATGAAGATAGAAATTTTAGTGGTAGAAAACATAATTTATCCAAGGCTGAATTTGAGGCATTGTGTGCTCTTGAGAATGATGTTAACTTTGTAGTTAGACCAACTGATAAAGGTGGGGGGATTGTTTTACTTGATAGACAGGAATATGACTGTTTAATGTATGAAATGTTGAATAATGTTGACTTTTATGAGAAAATAACCAGAGCTCATATGCAATCAATGGTCATTTTGGTTAATAAACAATTGGAGTCTTTATTGCAAATAGGGTTATTGACAGAGGATCTCTTCAAGTTTCTTAGGGTATTTCATTATACCGTCCCTATTATACAAGGTTTACCTAAGCTGCATAAGAATCTGATTAGACCCCCTATGCGTCCTATTGTTGCAGGAAGGGGATGGTGTACGAAATGTATTTCAGTATTTTTAGAGAAAAAACTGAAGCCCTTAATAGATAATTCAGTATTTTTTCTTAAAGATACTGAGCACTTTCTCCGTGATCTGTATGAAGGCACTAACTGTGGCATGTTGAATATGGAATATTTGTTTGTTACCCTTGATGTTGTTTCATTATTCACAGTAATACCCAATGATATAGGGCTTGCTTTTTTGAAAGAACAACTGATGAGTAGTAATCTGTATAGTATGAATGAAATTCATTTATACATTGATTTGATGTCTATTGTTCTTCTGAATAATGTGTTTTTATTCAATGATCAGATTTATTGACAGAAGAATGGTGTGGCGATGGGTAGTGCCTGTTCGAATAGTTATGCGAACGCTGTTATGATGAAATGGGAGACAGATTTTTTAGAAGAAGGGCCTTTTAAAGATTTAATTATTTTTTATAGAAGATTTGTAGATGACCTTTTTATTTTGTGGAGAGGCTCTGTTTTATAACTAATGAGTTTTGTTGAGTACATTAACAGTACCACCCCCTTTTTGAGGTTCACTTTGAACTATTCAGATGCTAGTATACATTTTCTGGACGTGATAGTGGAAAAGGACAGTTCTAATGTGATGTCAACTAGACTATATAGAAAGGAATGTCACGTTAATAGTTTGCTATCTAGGGATAGCATGCATCCAGACTGTCTTTAGAAATGTAGTCCAGAATCAATACTATAGGGCTTCTAGACTGAGTGCAAAGAATAGCAAATTTGAATAGCAGAAACATAAGACCATTAATGAGTTTACAGAGAGAGGTTATGATTATGGGATGGTAGAGTATAACGCTACTCAAGTCTCTAAATTGAGAGAGAGTAGGGCCAAACCGTATTTTTCAAAAAGGTCAGCTGGTGGCAATACCAATAGAGCAAATAATATTAAGGTTTGTATTCCTTACTCAAGAGATGTTATGAGGTATACTGAAATTATTAGCCAACATTGGGATATTCTGTTAACTGATCCGCAATTAAGTGAAATTAAGCCCCAGACCTCAGTTCACTTTTAAGAATAAGAAGAATTTAAGAAGAAGGTTATGTAATGTTAAGGAAGTAAAGTATGCCCCGACAGTACCTGGTACTAGATCATGTGGTAAATGCTCGCAGTGCAAGTACATTAATAAAGAGCCTTTCTTTGCACATCCTGACACAGGCAGAGTGTATGACATCAGGGTTCAGGCTGATTGTGAAACTATGCACGTGATTTATTTAGCTAACTGTGTTGCCTGTATATGTTTCTATGTTGGCAAGACAGATCGTTCTCTAAAGGATAGAATAAGAGAGCATTATTACCATATAGGTAAAGGGAGTAATACTAATGCTTTAGCTAAGCATGTACAAAATATGGGTGTACAACATAAGTTTATGTTTATTGTTGTCTCTAGGACATATGAGAGTGTTAGAGTGGGTGATATTAGAGCTAGAACTGAGGAAGTAGAGGCTAGGTGGATAGTCATGCTTAGAGCCAATTATGGTCATGGTTTAAATGAACAGGTGCCTTTGATGCCTGTTCTTGGTAAAAGAGCTCTACATAGGTAATTCCTGTATTTTATTTATTTATTTGTTTTTTTATATTTTTTATTTTTCTATTTTATAATAATCGTAGATTGCTTATTAAATATGCTTATATGCTCATTAGAATGTGCTTATATATATATTGTTATATATCTGTTCTTTATGCAGGGTGTATGTTTTATTAATAGTGTATATGTAGTGTATATGTATGTTTTAAACTGATTTTAAGGTCTCCCTTTTAAAAGTTAATTAGAGTGCATCATGTGATTATTCAACCTGGCTATTTAAGGTGTGTTTTTTTTGTATCAGTTTTACACCTGAAGAAGCATTTTGTGAAAGCGCTAGTGTGTTGTAATAAAGCAGTTCTGCATAGATTCGTTTCCTGGTATTTTTCAAGTTCATTGTGGATTCTGGAGCCTACTCTCAGCAGCTTTGTGTGTATCCTGTTCTTCATTTTTTACAGCTGCAGAGGTTTCTGGTGCCTGGCCTTTTGTGTTTTATATATACATATATATATATATATATATATATATATATATATATATATATATATATAAATTTACTATCATAATTTCGAAATCAACTCGGTTGACCGTACTATGTTCAAACACGGAAAGTCGAACATGGCAATGTCGAACTTCAAAAGCAAGCCTAGGAATGAGTTTTAACATGGGTCGAGATAGGGGTTCACTGCTAATGCCAAACTACAAACCTCACCCCTATCTTGACCCATGTTAAAACCCGTTCCTAGGCTTGCTTTTGAACTTCGACATTGCCGTGTTCAACTTTCTGTGTTCGAACATAGTGTGGTCGACTGAGTTGTCTTCGAAATTATGATAGTAAACCATATATATATTTATAAAGAGAGAGAGAGTCAAGGAAAGTGAGCATACCTTTCAAACTTACATCACAAAAAATCTGGACAAAGCCAGAAAAAATGGGGGAACAAAGGCCCAAAAATAGGGACAGATTTTAAATATTGCTCCTATAAACCTAGAAAGTTGACTGAATGACAGATTTGGCATAATTACATATTTTCTGAAGGATATGAAGCCTGAAACTTAAACTGTCTGTCATTATTTAGTATTATTTAATGACTTCAATCCTCAATGATTTGCCAGAAAGCCACATGTTTTATGAGGAAGAGCTGAAAAATAAAAGGCAAAAATCTAGAAAATCTGAGAAAATCTGGACAGCTGAGAGGTATGTGAGCAAGAGACTGGTTTTGCATTTCTACTTGATATTCAGGCTTAGATCACGGATGCACATTTTATGAAACAAATTAAACAAGCTTGTTTATGGAGTGGTCCAATGATCCATGAATAAAATGGTTGTTTTAACAAATAGCTTCAGGATTACACTTCATGCTCCTGAATACCTAGTAAGCAAAGATGAATGTGTGATGGTGAGGTGGTCTCTAAGAGATAAACTTATATTCTGATCTGAGAAAAAAACATTTTGCTGTTGGAAAAGGTTAGATAAAGCCAGTGTTATCCCATGTCTAGGGAGTCTTGATACAGCTAGTAATTGTAATTTTAATAACAGGAATAATGTCATTTGGGCAGGCTGCTTATGCTCATTTAAAGTTCTCAGGGTATCCTGAAAGACATCATACTTATCAAAAAACAAAATAGACTCAGATATACATAGGATACGGTCATGAAGAGTGAAAAGAAAAAGAAAGTTCTTCATTTCCACTATGTAAGGTATTTATAGGTTCATAGGTTCATAGGTTCATACTAGGCTATCTGCCCGAGGGCATTTACATGCTTTAGTATGGGGAACTATACCCATTATTTTTCTGTGCCTCTGTCGAGCAGTGACACTGAGGTAAATCTCCCATCCATTGGTCAAGATTTCTGCTCTGCCTCACATGATTTTGTTCCACAGCATAGGAGTCTTTGGGTGATGTGATGGATCTAGATTTTTGAGGTGAAGCATATTCATCAAATCTGGGTTTGACATGGCCTTGTATGTTAGGCAAAGGTCACCACTGAATAGAGCTGGAGTTCTTTCAGTCGGGCAGCATAGGACAGATTTTTGAGACCCTTTATCCTTTTGGTGAGGAACTTTTGTGGCCTCTCCAGCTGCTGCAAGTGTCGGGTCAGATACATTCAATGGGGCATTGTACTCAATCATTGGTCTGATGAGTGATGAGTAAAGAGACTATGACCTCCCTTGATCTAGATGAGAATCCCTTCATGATAAGGTGGGCAGTGTAGAAGGTCTTCCTAACTACTTTAGCTACATGGGTGTCGAATGACAGACTACTATCAACCTGGGTCCCCAGGTCCCTGATAACTTCTTCTGTGCTCAGTGGATTGCCACCTATTTGGTAGCTAGGGGTAACCTTGTTTTGGCATTTAACTTGGCTCTGGCACCAGTTATCCATTTCTGTGAGACCCTTCTGAAGGATATCTGTGTCAGATGTGTTTGCAGTCATCTGCAAACTTTGTCAGCCATAACCCTCCCGTGTTTGCTTGTAGTAGATGCCAAACAAGAGTGGGCCCAGGACTGAGCCCTGTGGGACACCACTTGTGACAGGCTTTGAGTCTGACATGGCGCCAGCAGCTCTGACCCTGTGGGTTCTGTCACTCAGCCAGTTTGCAACCCATCTTGTGATGTATGGGTTGACATTTGCTGATGAGTTTTGCCAGATCGAGGTAGGCTGTATGGACTGCCTTTCCCTCATCAATGGCTTTGGTGACTGTTTCAAAAAGTCAACCAAGTTTAAAAGGCATGATCTGCCTTCTATGTCTTTATATCTTATTAGTCCATTCTGATCCTCCATGGCTTTGCAGATAAGGCTTGTCAAGCTAATGGCCGGTAATTTCCAGGGTCGAGGAGGCACACCTTTTGTGAAGTGGTACCACAGTTGCAGCGCCTCCCTGGAGTGCAGTATCCAGAGGTAAGACTTTGATTAAACAGCTGTCCTAGCTGTGGGTTTAATTCCTCATTGAGTTCATGGGGATGCTGTGTTTTTGCTTTGGAGAGCAGTTCTCACTTGGGCTGGAGATGTTTGGGGGCTGCAATCGTTTGGTATAGATATCTCTCCTTTGGGGTTTGCACTGAACCTGTCAGCCAGTATGTTGGCAATGTCTGTAGGATCAGTAATCTTCACATCATTTTGAACTAGCTCTGAGCATATCTGGGAGTTTCCTCCCAGGTTTAGTCTTTAAGTTTTTACTTATAGTGATCAAGGAAGGATTTTGCTCTATCTTGTAGTAGCTTCCTCCTTTTGTTGTAGAGTTTGTTTATGGCTGGGGTCCACCGCAGGTGCTGGTAGAAGGCACCTCCAGCAAGATTAGTTTATCTCCTCTTGTGGGGATGGTGACTAGTTATGCTTTTTATATAGTTCAGCACAATGCACCTTAAATATCTCTTTTTTTGCCACTAGCTTTTATTATCTGACAACATGTTTGCAGTACACCTGAGTTGCATTAATGTTATTTCAATATTCTATCAATGAATTTGTAGAGCTCCAGCTTAGCCTCACACACAAGAATCATTCCCTCGCAGCCGTTTTCAAAAACTGTCTGTAGATATGGAAGTTTTCTGAAAGTGGTGTTCAGTGATTTCTTTTCTTAACATTGACCTCAATGAAATTTAATTCAGCAAGTCAACACAAATCTGCTGTAGCTATGCCTTATATGTCATATGCTATACACAGCAAAAGTGAAATATTTTTTGGAACATAATTACTTCAAAATACAAAAGAAAAGTTTGGTACATGATGAGCAGTAACTATGCTGTATTTTTTAAATTAATGATTTATAAATTGAGCATTGACTGATCAGGAACTACAGGACTATCTGTTATAACAGCTGGCCAAACAGTAGCCCTTGCATCCGGATTAATTTTTATTCATTTCCTTAGCTTCAAACTCTTATCAGTGAACTTTAGCATTACTCAGAGGCACTTACACATGCAGAACATTGTGCTGTATTTTCTATCTCAGATCTTTGAGGAAGCACATTAGCGTTTTATTAGCCGCACACTTTTATATAATAATAGGTTAGATTGTAATTTGATGGACTCCAATACGATAAGGAGGTAGTATTTTTGGATGTCCATGTGGAAGGATTGGCAAATGGAAAGATCAGAAGTAAGGAATATAGAAGATTTGAAGAGTGTACCCACTTTTTAGATGGATGTAGGTGCAATCCCCCCACTTACTTAAGGCTCTACCATATGAAAAGTTGTTAATGGGTTAAAAGGGTATGTAGTGATAGCAATGATGTACAGAGGGAGCTACAAAAACAGCTGCTATGTTTATGGGTAGGGGTTATAACAGAGATGTAGTAAAGGCTTCTATGGATAGAGTATGGCAAAATATTGATAAGATGGATAACAAAATTAATAATCATGACTACAATAAAATTAGTAGCTATAGAAATTTTCATAGTAAGCAAATATACGCAGTTATCACATATGATTTACTAAGTGAACAAGTTATTAATAATACAAAATATTATTGGGTTTTTATTTAGGTTTAAAGAGTTTATGAATGGTTTATTTGATACTCCTCCTATGCTCCCTTTTCATAGAGGACAGAGTATAAAAGACATGATTGTCCATAGTAGATTTATTACTCCTGTTAATAAAATGTACTGAGAGCCCACCGATATAAGAAGTGTTTGCCTGTAGCAAGTGTATAACTTGTAAGTTTATAGTTAGGACTTTTGATAAAATTAATGGCATAGTTTTTAAGATAAATGGGAGACAAGGCTGTATGACAGCTGGGAGATCCCCTGGGTCACTGTTATGATACGATTAAAAATGTGTTACAAGAGGGCTTTCAGGGAATCTGAAATCGATTAGTGATTTGCATAAATGTTGGAAATAGCTGGCGAAGATGAGCATGCCCATTGTGGGTGGTAGTCTGAGGCCATTCATTGTCACAATCCCTTTGAGGAGGGGTGGCACTGCAAAATGGTTTCTAGAGGCAGGCATATATTGACTAAACCACTTTGGCAGACTCTTTCAATGTGAGTACATGGGAGGGTCTTCAACCACTGGGGAAGGCACTGTGGTTCCAAGAGTAATGTAGGTCTTCTATCCCAGAGCCATACCTATCTCATCTAGTGTCCTGGGCTGCTGTTGCCTGATCTGGCACACATCAACTGTAAATTGAGGAGCTAAAAGAAAGGACCAGCTTCAGCACTGGGCTGGGGCTGATCTTTGTTCTTTTAAAACTGCAAGCCACTTTCATCAACATATACCACACATGAAGCACTGAAGCACTGCAGTTCTGCAGACATCATCACAAAAGCAGTAAAATACTGCACAATCAATCGTCATCTCCCAATCACACACCCATACACTTTATGCCGGGTCTATATTATAACAATGAATGATCAAATGATCGAACATTGTTATATCGAACTCTAAAGTTTGAATTCACAAGGCATCGAATAACCTGAACAGAGATTTTTTTCCCCAGGGAAAAAAAATCACTGTTCCCAAAAAAAAAAAAAAAAAAAAAAGACATTAAAACATTGCATAAAGTGGGGGGCTTCTCCCCCACACCCTACTTAAATATACCAACTCCGAGATCGCACTACAGTGCCGAAAATGGCAAAGTGATGAAGCGGCCAAGTGACTTATTTCCCAGAGAAAGAATTTGCTTATATGCTGCTTCATCATTTTGCCTTTTCGACATTTCAAGTTTGACCAAGACACATTTGATAAAATGCATCTTAGTTATCTGATAGGAACTCTTTCTGACCAGGGTGACTGCCCCCTTTGATTCTCCCTATCTACACTTCTGATCTATTTACCTCCCATCCAGAGGATAGGGTAAGCCCAAATGAAAGCTTTCATTGCCAGAATGCTAGTGATGGCATAAACCACTATTTCTTTAAACACCTTTACTGAATTATCTCTTGTGATGTAGGCAAACTTACATTTTCATAAACGTAATCAAAACCATATTAACAAGTTCATATCTGTAAACAGTATAGGATATGTAACAATATATGTGATGTATAATCTAAGCAACATTACATAAATTATTCAATTCCCACCTTCACATAAATGGCATTCCTCCTACAAAATATTTTTCTGCATGTATTGTTCCCACAATTTCCATTTTTTCTATGTAACTTACTCCTACTCTTTTCTAAAGATCCAACTTCCTCTTCTTTTATCTCTGTTAAATTGTTCACTACTTTGAGTATAATTGGTTTAGATTTTGATTTCCATTTTCTAGTAGCTGATTTTTTTGGCAGCCACCAGAATTAAACTTAGCAAAGCCTTTCTGTGTCTAAACAATTCAGATCCTGTATCCCACCTTTAAAATCATTTCCTTTGTTACCCTCATTTGATCATCCAATATTCTGGACAAAATACTCTGTAGGGAATTTTTAAAGTCTGCCAACTCATTACACTCCCAAAACATATGTTTCCAGTTATCACTTTCTTCTCCATCACACCTCCAACATTTGCCACCTACATGAGGAAAAATTCTTTGGTGTCTGCTTGGGGTATAAAAGTATTTATGCAGACACTTCCAGGTAAAATTCCTAAATCTTCTATATGTTGCTGCATATTTGGGAGCCATACATATGTCCTCCCAGGTCTATATGACGCTATCGAATGGACTAAATAGCAAATGCTATTTAGTCGATCCGATACTGTTGAAATGGCAAAATAGTGAAGTCACGGAACATTTAATTTTTTCCCAGGGAAAAAATTTGGTAGGCCATCTTCGGGACTTTGCCATTTCCTCCACTATGGTGCAATCTCAGAGTTAGTATATTTAAGTAGGGGGGTGTGGGGACACAGCCCCCCACATGGGGGTGGGGTGGGGGGTGAAGCTCCCCACTTAAATTTGTGTTTAAATTTATTTTTTATTTTTTTTACAGCGCAGCCAATTTTTTTCCCTGGGAAAAAAGTTGCTGTTTCATTTTTTCGATATTTTGTTGTTTTGATATTATTGGTATGATGAAATAGTGTTC
The DNA here is from genome assembly GCF_019279795.1 of Protopterus annectens. Taxonomy (NCBI): domain Eukaryota; kingdom Metazoa; phylum Chordata; order Ceratodontiformes; family Protopteridae; genus Protopterus; species Protopterus annectens. The sequence goes on from NC_056735.1 coordinate 329,522,007, forward strand.
ACTATTTACATTGAACGATAATATGATATAGACGTGTCCTCCCATTGTTTCTTTGTGAATCACATATCTAATCTCTCTTCCCAATCTTTTCTGACCTCTTCTAATTGATTCTGTAGTTATCATGCAGTATTTTATATGCCCTACTAATTACCATTTTTAACAGGCACTTCTGTTCTAGATTCAATTAAAAACTCAACCAGTGCAATTTAGGATTCCATTATCCCTTTCTGTTTGTCTAATATCAATCCCTGATAGGGAAGACAGTCACAAGCCTGCAATTCAAATGTATTCTTGATAACTTCCCACTCAGTTACCCTATTTCTCTAATTATTTGTTCCTATACCTTGGTTCCTTTGACAGCTTCCTGCAGTAAATTTCAGCCACCTCTTGTCTATTCTCTGCTCCCCTAATTAGCATAAACCACTATTGAGGAATACCTGTATGACGGCTTCTCCTGGCCAGCTCTTACTCTCACTAGGGAATATCCAGAGTGAGGAATGAATGGTCATGGCTGATGGAGAAAGGCTTGTTGGTCATCAATCACAGTGGAGAAAAAGCACATAGGAAAAGTTCTTTAATAATTCACAAAACTTCCAGATCTTTCTCAAGCAAGAACTGTTTGCATTCTTGCAATTGCAATATACTCAAAGTATTATCATTATGCATAAACTTACCTGGACTGCTTGATTTTAAAGATTATATTTTTACAAGGTCTTTGATATTCTTTAAAGTAGTACTGGTGCATTATGAACAGATCTTTTTCATTTAATATACTCATCAATGGCTTATGATTTAATTCTATAGTTACTTCTTTACCGTACACCAAAACTAATAAATATCCTGCTGTAATAGCTTGCTAAATTATATTGTTACCTCAGAAAAGTTTGGAATTAACTTGGAATTATATTAGTATGCCATACTAAAGAACTTCATAAGATATATCCATCATGAGTTTTCTACATTTTTACTATTCTTTTACCCTACCAAGGTCTGGATTGAGACCTTCAGAATTCAAAACACACCCCATGTAGTTGAGAGTTGATACAGAAATGTGGAATTTACTCATGTTCAATTTCAAGCCTGTCTGCCTTAACCTGACAGATTAACTAGTCATAATTCACGTTCCTGCTAAATAATTCTTCAGACTAGAAAATTGTCAGTTACCTTGGCTACATTTCCACTTCCTTAACTATTTTGACTGCTACTCATTGAGACACTTCTACATTAGATAGGATTCCAAATAGCAAATTTGAAAATGTTTATCTACCCAAATGGGTATTGAATATGTTAAGCTTTAAGCTGGCTTCATCTTTTCTAATTTGCCATAACCCTTGATTAACATGAAGCACAGAGAAGGCCTTAGCATTAGGCATTATTGAAACAAGTTCTTCAGTTGTTTGATTGTTTGAAGTTGGTAGCGTTCCAAGTTTGATCTATTTATTTAGGCCTGGGAGAGCTATACATATCTTAAGCTTGTCTTGCTTCTCACCTGTTACCATACTGTTCTTCAATTCAGTCAACTGTGTCTATTAAATAATGAATCCCATACTTCCCATGCTTTTTGATTATTCCTCAATTCTACTTCTGCGTACAAGTGGACTTTTCCCAGGATATGCATAACTCATACTGCCTGATGTAAATAAAATATTGATATGATTGTCCCCTAATAACCTACTGTAGTAAAAGTTAGAATGACTATGATGGAAATCATTCGTAACTTGAAGAAAATATTGAGTATATTGGGCATTATACTTTTTAACTCTCTGTGGCTTGCTCAAAACAGTACTCTTGTTAACACATTTACTAGTCATATCAGCACTTTTAGCTTCTTTCACAGTTATTTTCCTGGGAGAAATGTGCATGCTGAAATTACTTGTTGCTCTATTAAGCTCTCTGAGGTTGAAAAAAATCACAACTGTTCACATTCTCTTGTTGAGACTCACAAATATGTATACAACACTGCCAACCATCATAAACATGTGCAATATTATGGGGTATTTCATTAATGTGTTAGCTGCCTTTACAGTTCAAAAGGTAGAAAGTGGGATTTGTATTTATAGATATACCCCCAGATTCAGCAAGCCCTGCATGGTGTGCAGGACTAGTGCAGGAGCTCCAGCAGGCAATATGTCTGCCGTGCAATCCAGGAATAAGCTGCAGGGACGTGCACGAGCACTCCTGCACTAGTCCTGCACGGACTCAGCTCCTGTATGCAAATTACCCCATTTGCAGGTGAAATCCATGCAAATGAGGTAAATTTGCGATCCAGAAAGCTGGCAGCCGGCCGTGCAGGACTAGTGTAATCTGCAGAAATGTACTCAGTTAGTAACCGAGTACATTTCTGCAAACTACAAAACGGAGCCATGACAGCTGCAAATAAAGGGTGGATATGATGTTGAATGCATGTCAATGGCCATTTGGCCATTGACATGGAAAACAGTTGCAAAAAAAAAAAATTACTTTTATTTTTTTTCTAGCTCATTTCTGCTGTTTAAGAGTAGGGCAGTGGCACGCAAATGGGATCGGGCGAAAAATAAAAAAAAAAAAAAAAAAAAAAAACTAAAATAAGCATTCTAACCAAAAATCACTATTTTGCCATTATACTCAGTGGCAGGCAGAAGACAACATGGCCAGTGAATAATGATTGCTAAGGGGGGAGGCTCAGTATGGGACTTGTAACTATGCATCTGCAAGCAATCCGATGCAAATGAGGGGAATGATACTGAATCCCAGATTTCCCCTTAATGCTAGTCAGCACCCAACAGTGTAAGAGCAGGAATAGCTTGGTGCAAGCCTAGGAGTTAGCTGACATCATAGGGTGTGTGTGTCAGGCATGCTGTAAGCAGATTGGAGCCCTGTGGCTCGGGTTTGCCCTTAGCTTAGCAGAGCTAAGCAAGGGAGTGTGTCTGAGGCTGCCTAGCACTCTTTATATTTCCTAAGCGGGTGTGCATGGCGCACACCAGATATTAAAGGGAAAAAAAAGTAAACCAGGAAATAGCAGCTCTGTGCACATTTGAGCACTGTCTTTACACAGTGCACCCCCAGGGAAAACAGCAGTAGGAAGGTAATCAGGGAGAACTAGCATAGCTGGCAGGTTAAATGTATCAGAATTATAGATTAGTACTAGGCTAACTGGCCTTGTGGGCCATTTTTAAGACTAGCTAATTACCCCATGTGAATATCAAACCCTGCACCTTTGGTCTGTAAAGTAAACACCTTAACCATTATGCCAACCTTCCATCAGCCAATTACACAGGCAGCAGACCAGTCCAGCCCAGAACACTGCTATAAACTATGCAAACACCTTTCCCTCTGTTTTTCCCACATACTCTACACCACTGGTGTATATAAGTGGGGGAATTTTAACAAACAAATAAACAAAATTATAGGGGCTGCAATAGCTATCACACAGCAACATGTGGAAGAGGTTAAGGGTGGTGAGGATGAGAATGCTGTTGACCAACCCACAGTGAGGAAACGGAGAAGAGTATACAGACCCAGGGTAACCTACCAGGGGCTACATGAACTGGAGATAGTGGAGCACTATAGGGTGGACAGGGACCTCCTACAGCAAATTGTTGAGCTGTGCCAGCCATGCCTGACACACAAAACTAACAGAGGGGAACCCATCCCAGTGGATACCAAGGTATGTGTAACCCTAAGTATACTAGCTACAGGTACCTTCCAAAGGCCAACTGGGGATATCATGGGGATCTCACAGGCATCAGCATCCAGGGTACTCCACCAGTTCCTGGATGCCATGTCAGCACATGCTGGTGAGCACGTATATTTCCCCAACACCTGTGAGGCATTGGCCAAAAATATGCATCTCTTCCACCAAATAGCAGAATACCCTGAGGTAGTGGGTGCTATAGGCTGCACGCACATATGCATCAAAGCACCACCTGGTGAGCGGGGTACGGTCTACATCAACTACAAGGACTTCCCCTCCATCAACTGCCAGGTTGTCTGTGATGCACAGGGCATAATAATGAATGTGTGTTCTGGCTGCCCTGGAAGCTATCATGATTCCCACATCTGGCATCTGACGCAGCTGTACCAGAGATTTGCCAGTGGGGACATCCCTTACAGTCACCTAGTGGAAGATGCTGGTTATGCACTGGGGCTGTGGCTGATGATACCCATCATAAATGCACACACACCCGAACAAGAACCCCATAATGAGGCACACGCACAGACCAGAATTATAATAGAGCACGTGTTTTGAATGCCCAAGTCACAGTTCTGGTGCCTGGATACATCCGGTGGAGCCTTTCAGTACTCCCCAGCTACATATACTCAAATTGTCATTGTATATGCCATGCTACACAATATGATCCTGTGGAAACAGCTGAAGCAGGAACAGCACGAGACAGGGCCACACAGCCCCCCCACCATTGCCAAGGCTTGCACAGGCACAGAGTGACTCAGAGGAGGAACAACCTGTGACTGCCCCAGTAGGCAGAAAGAGGCATGCCCAGTATGCCCTGGCCTTGGTAAAGAGGCAATGCATAGCACATACACTGACATAGGAGGGACCCAGGGAATGACACCTCTCTCTGACTCGCACATACAGTAAAAGGGATGCCAAACATGACACTACCTGTGCTCAACCATCTATAGTGAGTGTACTATGTGAATCCGACACAGGCAGCCCTCCAGCACCATCCTCAGTACTGGCAAACTCACAAGGTAAGTCACTCTTCTTACCAATTGCCGAATGGAATGGTGGCTGAATGGGATGCCAGCAGATAGTAGACACCTATATTGGCAGCATGTAATTTGTAACAGATACTGGTGTCACCATAGTAGCCAGTACTACATATGCTGACAAAACTCACTGCAGGAAATGTGGTGGGCCACATGTGTGTCCATATGACACACACATGCCAGTCAGGGAGGTTCACATACCTAACAGTCCCAGCCATCAGGACAGGTGTAGACAAAAACAAATAAAGGCCATGCTAAGGCCTCTGAATGATGGCTATAGTTAAACTCCTCCCCAGGCCTACACAGACATACTACATCAGGTCAGGCAATGGGATGTGAGTTCTGAAGGGTAAGAAGTCAGAAACCGATATATAGGTCAATCAAACCTAAGACCTGTAGTACACTGATATGCCTCTACACAGCATGATAGGTTACAATACAGAATTAAATGAATTACCTGACATACCAGTACAGTCATAGCAAATGTGTACAAGTGTCAGGTGTGCCACCCCAATCCTATGTAGAAATGTAGAAACAATCAGGTGTGCCCCCCAATCCTGTGTAGAAATGTAGAAACAGTGAGGTGTGCCCTCCCCAATCCTATGTAGAAATGTTGAAACAGTCAAGAGTTCCCCACCCCCAATCATAAGTAGAAATGTAGTAGTAGTCAGGTGTGCCCCCCAATCCTAAGTAAAAATGTAGTAACAGTAAGGTGTGCCCCCCCCCCGCAATCCTATGTAGAAAAAGTCATGCTTGCCCCCCTCAATCCTATGTAGAAATGTAGAAACAGTCAGGTGTTCCCCAACCCCAATCCTAAGTAGAAATGTAGTAACAGTCAAGTGTACCCCTCCAATCCGATGTAGTCATGTAGTAACATGTATGTGTAGGTATAATACCAGTGGAGCACAGATGACCTGAGGTGGCCAAGGTAGCAGGATAGATAGTAGCATTTGTACAATATGCAGGTATGCGTGTTTTAGGTTGGTGTGTGTTTCCTATTGTGTGAGAGTGGTCAGTATGTATGCATGTTGAGGTTTGACCTGGTGGCCATTGCCCACTACTGCCGATGACAGGGCCAAGTCCTGACAACTGCAGTGCTAAAGACAATGCTCCCCAGTATAACACAAGCTAGCAGTAAGCCATTGTAAATGCATGGCAGTAATATGTGTTACCATCTAAAAGATGGACATGGCATGACTGTTGGGCTAGATATACAAGCAGTACACAGGGAAAAGTACCCCAGACATACAATATATAATGTGTAACCGTGAAATGGACACAACCTTGGAATTGTACATACAGGTATGCATCACATTATCTGGGATTGTAGTAGGGAATCCTGATGTCGTCTGGCCGAACACTTGCAGATCACAAAGATGTTAGGACTGATGTATTGGGGAAATGGCTGATGTCCCTGCACAAGCCAGCATAACTTGAATGCCCCATGCATATCTGCGAGTCAGATGCAAGTAGTGTCCATAGCACACATGCACCCTGCTCACCTAAACACCACCCACAGGTACCTCTCCGGTCTTATCCCTGCTGTTGGGAATGGGTACAATATGACCACCACCTGTGTATGTCAATAGCGAAAGAATGCAGCATGCAGTGCAGGTGTCCCATGCAGGTGTGTCCCTAGCCATAAGCAGCACCCTACCAGCATCCACACCACCTGATCAATACTGATAGAAAGTATTGGCATGAACACCTAGCACACCTACCCTGTCACCCCAGGGGAATATACTGTACGGCAGTCTGGGATGTCAGGACTGACAGAATGCAACGGCCTGCTACAACTGGCATGCATCACCACCAAATGGCCTATGGGCCTCTGCCAAAGGCCTGCATATCACCCCTACTGCCAATGTATGTTATGTCATGGTCACCCAAATAACAACATAATACACTCCACATAAGCCATATGCAAGGCCGTGTGGACAAACTACAGTAACATATCCACCATGTCCCACTGCATGAATTGTGGACCAACACCAAAACACAGCTGTGATGAGGTGATAACTATATAGAAAGTATCAGAGAATGTATGCATAATGTATGGAAGAGGATAGAATAATAGATGGGGGGTTGGGAGCATGGGCAGCATGTAATGTGCAAAGTCCGACACGCAGCCATGTGCGCATACTATCCCTGGCTGCAAACATAAAAATGGGTGGCTACAAACCTGCCCATACACCACAATAGAGGTAATGTCCTGACTTATGACCTCTGCCTCTGGGTAACCTGTGTGAATCTGTACAGCTGTGAGGTATTGCCACAGCAAAATAAGGCCATACTGTCACGTCGATGGATGTACAAGTATGGGATCCTCTGCCATCACTGTACCAAGTTGCTGAACTGGATACACAGACCCATCAGCAAGTGTCTGCAGCTCCCCCTCCAGAATGGCATAACTTTCCATGAATATGTAGGCGTTTGACCACAATACTGGACTCAGCTGCATTCACCCTGTGTTCCCCAGGACATCACTGCGAGCAAAAATGTCCACCTGACAGTACTTGAGGATAGAAAACATCACAGTGTATAACAGTACACATGTCGGAATATCTCTGCTAACACCAGTACCATGTAGCAGAAGCAGCACAGACACACTCACCTACAGTACATACTATCCCTTGCAAAGTTTGACCCCATATTGCCAACTTGATCTACAGATATCCTGCAGAAACAGTTTGCTAACTGTAGGTGTAGAACACAAAGGTCTGCACTGGAGTACAAACTATCTGGAATGGATACACACATTCAATACAGAAGGGCATACTGATCATGCTCACAAGCTTAAACAAATGAAGCCCATGTCTGCCAATAACAGTGGACCATACATATCTGGCAGTTGTGCATACACTCCTCAGTATGCACCAGTCATGCTTTGCACACACATTGGATAGGAGTGCACACATATATCCAAGGACAACACACTATAATATGCCAAAAGTACACATACATAGATGTGTGGAAGAGAGTGACAGTGACAAAGAGCCTTCTATCATGAGGCCTGCTCCACCCAGCACACAGCCAAATGACTACAACCACATGATGTGTAAATGTCACTCACTGTAGAAATTAGCCACTGGTATCCCTCACCATTAAAGACTCTGTGGTGCTAGTGCTAGCTGTGCAACATGACTGCACAAGGCAGTAGTCATCTAGCAGTTGTATATACGTACCTGCAGAATATAAACCTGCATGTGCCTGAGTGTAGTGTATCTACCTCTAGATGAATGGGTTATGGCCCTACTATGGCAAGCCTGCTGATGACATTCACTTTGAAATACACCTTTGGGAAAAGAGTAGCCCAGTAATCTCCGTGGTGAGTCCTATAACTGCGTAATGCTTTAGTGTAATAAAGTAGTTAGGTAGGAGTTCCAATCCCAGACATGGCATCTGTGTGTGTGTGTGAGTGTGTGTGTGTGTGTGTGTGTGTGTGTGTGTGTGTGTGTGTGTGTGTGTGTGTGTGTGTCTGTGTAAGGGGCAATGCTTTTTAGGCTAGTCACACGCAAGCCTGCTGATGTCATTTACTTTGAAATAAACCTTTGGGAAAGGAGTAGTCCAGTAATCTCCATCACACTTCCTATAACTACGTAATGCTGTAGTGTAATAATCTAGCTAGGTAGGAGTTCTAATCCGAGACATGGCAACTGTGTGTGTGTGTGTGTGTGTGTGTGTGTGTGTGTGTGTGTGTGTGTGTGTGTGTGTGTGTGTGTGTGTGTCTCTGTCTGTGTAGGGAATATTGCTTTTTAGGCTAGTCACACTCACTCCAATTCAAATGCCCTACTTTGGCAAGCCTGCTGATATCATTCCCAGTGAAATACACCTTTGGGGAATGAGTACTCCAGTAATCTCCGTGGCATGCCCTATAGCAGCGTAATGCTATAGTGTGATATAGTAGTTTGGTAGCGGTTCTATTCCCAGACATGGCAAATGTGTAGGGTGCAATGCTTTTGCGGCCATAAACAGTCACTACAACCTCCATTGACCTTCTTTGGCAAGCCTGCTGATGTCATTCCCAGTGAAATACATTTTTGGGGAAAAAGTAGACCAATAATCTCCATGGTGCATCCTATAACTGCATAATGCTGTAGTGTGATAAACTAGTTAGGTAGGAGTTCTAATCTCAGACATGGTAAGTGTGTGTGTCTGTGTTTGTCATACGTATCCTGTGTGGAGGTGGCTGTGAGTGTGTAACAACTGAACTCATTGCGAAGCAGATTATATGGCAGTCGTATTATATGTCACAATGTCCACCTTACAAGGATACCAGATGTTAAATAACCAAGAGGCTGGGGTGCCAATCCATACACCTACATGTGACATCAAGGCCTGGCGAACAAAGTAAGCAACCCTTGTATTACCCAGAGAACACTCTCAACCCATGTCTCATACACAAACACACTTGTATAGGCAACAACCATTATGTTGGTAGTACCCTGCATACTGCCCACAGATAGTAACCATGGTGTGATTGCAATGGACTACACAGGGCATGGCACCCTGTCCATCAGTAAAATAGGCACATACATGCAGACAGCGTGCCTTCACTATGTTCTCCACTGGATGCCTACAACAAATGTGGTGCCATCAAATGTGACCCACAAAGGACATACCAAGCCTTAAACACATGCCCTGTATGGACAGATGCCACTGACACCAGGGAATATCAGTATCATGCTATTAATGTAGGTGCAGGATCAACCTGCTGTCCATTACCAGTCCCTGCCACATGAGGCCAGGACTGGCACATCTGATGATGACAATCTGTGTACACAACATAGGCCAGACACCCCAGGTACAGTTCCACTTGTCACTGTACATGCATGTGGGATGTGTGCACATCCCAGACACCATCCATGTCATAGACTAAAGAACACATACATGCCAAGCATTGCACAGCACTGGCCACACACAATAGTAACCCAGGTGACTGGATGGTGAATACAATACCCACCTGTGTGGGCCAATACAGACAATACACCCCTGAGCCACACTGTAGACCATTGTCATGTGGCCTAATGCCAAGGTATACCCTTCACTTAGCCTTGTATAGCCTTCTGGCACAGTCAAATACACACCATGGAGCAATGCACCCATGCATGTGGGTACTGGCCCCCTGTGTCTGTGTGTGTAGTGTATGATGCTTTTGACTACATTCACACTTACTACAACTCCCATTGGCATACTGAAGCATGCTGTCTGATGTCAGACACCTTCACATACCCTTTTCCCATCTAACCTCCGGATAACCCCTGTGGTGCATGTGATACCTGCGCACTACTGTATTGTGGCAAACAAACTAGTCAGGAAGTGTATTCCTGACCCTGTCAAGTTTGTCAATGTGTGTGAGTCCCTGAGAGAGTGTGGCTGTGTTGACGCTGACACCTGTTCATGTGGACAGGTACGTGTACTACACCTACTGTATCGCTACTATATCACTACTGCATTCACTCAACATCACATATCTGTTTGGAAAGCTCCTCAACATGTAAGTTATGTGGTGCATGCAATAACTGCTTAGACATGTGATAGCAATACATAGTCAGGGGGTTGAAACTCCATACTGGTAGGTGTGTGACACAAACATGCACCCTCTCCCTGACTTACTTTGTCTCTGTCTGTCTCTCTCACTCCCTCTCTGGTGGATGTGGAGAAGTACACCTGCTTTGTTTAGGAAGCAGCTTGTGTTTTGTAAGTGATGCTCATGATCAGCTAAATTGCAGTCCTCCTCTAGCTGACTGCATGTGGAAGAGCTGTGGTAACATTCCCATAGCAGTTGCATGGAAACACACTCCAATATCTAGGAACATCATGTTGGTGTTGGGCCTTTTCATTCACTGTGAGCAGGACCTAGATCTGGTATTTGTCAAATAGCATCACAGATGGCTTTGGTATTTACCTCTAACAACATAGACTGTGGAAACAGGCCAACAGACAAGAAGATGATGCGCCTGGCATGACTACAGAATGTAAGTGTTGCTATTTTAAGCATCTGTTAAGCAGATGGCCAGTATATTAAGCATCTGTTGGGTTGTTTGTTTCTGATAACTTGTTGCAGTTAAGCACTTTCTCTAGAGGCTCCTTTAGCTGTTTAAAACTTTCACTTAAAGGCTCACTGCTGCTTTTCTGCTGTGAGAAACATTTCTGCAGTTTGTTTCTAAGTAGTGTGGATATGTGTAGCATTATCTATATTCAGGCTTGTATTTGGGCCTGGTGTTTGTAGAGGCTGTGTGTCTGAGCACATATTCTGGGACATCTTGGTTTAGCCAAAGCCATTAGGCATTTCAGTGAGAGAGAATTGTTTAAGTTCATTGACTGACTGAGGTCACCTGGACTACAGCTTAGACTAAGCACCTCATTGGCTCTTTTGAGCTTTTTGTTTCTTAAAAGTTGTCTCAGGTTTCAACTTTCTGTTACCTAAGAAGTTAGGTTGTGAGTATTTCTGCCATTTCACACTGAGCTAATCAAAGGAAGGACACTAAGAAAACTTGGATCTATAATATATAACATTAAGTATCCTGTTTTTTTGCTTATTTTGTTCAAGTTATTTATAGCACTTTGTGTACTGTATATTTTTCTAGCTAGTTTCACTGTGTGTGAGGTATTAACTGGAAATTGTCCACTTTTATTAAGCATCTGTTGGGTTGTTTGTTTCTGATAGCTTGTTGCAGTTAAACACTTTCTCTAGAGGTTACTTTAGCTGTTTAAAACTTTCATTTAAAGGCTCACTGCTGCTTTTCTGCTGTGAGAAACATTTCTGCAGTTTGTTTCTCACCCTCCCTCCCTATTGGTATGGAGTTCTTATAGTTGGTGACTTTGCAGTTGCCTGCCCCTACTGTAAATTTGATCTGGGACCCTCCTGCCAGTCTAGTGTCATTACCTCATTCTACCCAATACAGGGAGAACATTTGAGAAGGCCAATCAGCTTAGTTTCTGCTACTCCTTTCTCTCTTTCCACTTAAAAAAAAAAATTCTAAGCTTGTTTCCTGCCTTTCCTGTGGGTAGTCTAGTCTGGATATAGATTTGCTGTGTTCAGGACTATTTGTAGGCTTCTAGGCCCCCAAGCCTTTCTGTATTGGAGGGAAGCCTTCTAGCTTAATTTTGTTTCTTAGAACTAGCCAGTTTTTTTTTTCAGCACTCAAGTCTGTTTCTTTGAGCTCAGCACTTGTCCAGACCTTATTGTAAGCACTAAATAAGCTACAAATTACTACAACACTCAACTTTCCTCACTGTCTAGAAGAAAACAGTTTCTAGTACTTAACAAATAAGCACCTATATAGGCATGTCTAAGGGTCAGCTCCCAGTGTTTTCTCCAGTCTACCTGATGAATCTGGGCATCTTGGGGCAATGCAGTAATTGCCTCATGTACACAGACAACCCTCTCCTCCTACCACCCAACAATAAAACCTATGAGAGATGCACTTATATAGCCAAACAGGAAGCAAAGCTCTCTTCACCCAAGACTGGACTAGACAGTCAAGAGGAGAAGGTAAACACTTGCACCACACCACACTCAGGACATAGTCCCTCAAAACCTACACCACCAAAACACACACATAGAAACACAAAACACGCACCTACATTCACGGAGGCTCTCAGTAAAAACCTGCCAAAGCAACAGGGACCTCCAAAGTATAAACACAAGCAACCTCCACCCCCCAATACAACCCAAATGACACATAGCCCACAAACTCAGTGTGCCACTCAACCACAGCCCATAAGGCATAACAATGTATCCAACACTCTAGTCATAGGTGACTCTATAGTCAGGCACACTGATGTTCCACTCACCAGGCTAAACAAGGAGAAAGTTACTGTCAGCTGCCTGTCAGGTGCCAGGATCCGCCACATAATGCATGCACTCAGGTCACTCCACAACAAGTACAGATATGACTGTCATTGTCCATGTTGGTGTGAATGACCTGAGATGTACCTCCTTGGACTACATGAAAAGGGACATGGAGGAGCTGTCCGATCTTGTAGCCCATGCAGGTATGACCCTACCCCTGAGTAGCATCCTGCCATCACCCAGAATGATACCACAGTACAAGGACAAAATGATTGACTTCAACAATTGGCTAAGCTTCTGGTGTCATTCTAAGGGGATCCAGTATCTGTCTGCCTGGGATGACATGATCAACAAACCACGATGCTTTGCCAAAGATGGCCTGCACCTGTCGCCCCTGGGATTCAGGATACTGGCTAAGGCTCTAACCACCCCTATAGTGCCTTTTTTAGGCAAGGTTCAAATGACAAATTCACCACCCTAACAGGTACAGGCAAGAAGAATCTGAGGGTATTGCTACTCAATACTAGAAGTCTAAACCTCAAAATACACTCACTCGAGGCACTCCTTAAAATGGAGAACATCGACATCTGTGCAGTGACAGAGACCTGGTTCAAGGCTCCAGAGAGTACCCCTGCATTACTAGGCTATAATTCATACCACACCTTTCGGCCACCTAACCTGGACCGAAACACTAAAGGCAAAGGGATGTCCATATTCATTAAGGATATCCACACCTCCAGGCTAGTTGCTCAGCATAATGCATCCGAGATTATCCAAGTGCAACTAACTCTGGGCAAGACCGCAATCCAAATTGTAGCTTGCTACAGATCCCCCGCCATGCCCCAAAATTCCCACTCCTCATTTCTTAATACACTGGAAAATATTAGGGTACAACCTAACACCCTAATAATGAGTGATTTCAACTACCCTACCATTAATGGGGAAAACTACTCATGTACCAACTCTTGTGCTCAACGTTTTCTGGAATTCATAAATTCCAATGCCATGGATCAACTTATCCACACCCCCACCAGGGGCAGCAATATCCTAGACCTAGTTATTACCAACATGGGCAACTGGTGCTCCACACCAGATGTCAATTCCTCACTGGTCAGATCCGACCACAAGCTAATCACCCTAGACATCAACATCCCTCCCCTAACCCCCATTAAGGAAACCACAGTAAAAAAATTTCTCTAAAGCCAACTTCATGCTTCTTAAGACAGAAGTGGCAAACTTCACGACACCCATGCTGATGGACAATAGAGGTATGACTGCTGAATCCTGCACAAATGCACTTTATAAATACTTACACGAGTGCATGGATCATGCAATCCCTAACAGAACCAAGATGCTATCCTCCAAAAAAAGGAAGCCAGTCTGGTGGTCCCCTGCCATAAATAAACTCTACAACAGAAGAAAGAAACTGCTGCAAAAAAGAGTAAAATCCCATGATTGGAGAAACCCCCTGGTCAGCCTCAGTAAGAAGCTGAGATCCCTCATAAAATCCTCCAAAGCTAGTTATGAAAACAAAATCGCCACTGACTCTAAAGACAACCACAAAGCATTCTATAGCTATGTCAAGAATCTCAATGGCAACACTCAGATCTGCTCTGAGTTACAGCACAATGGCACTAAATATACAGAACCAACTGATATTGCCAACATCCTGGCAGATAGGTTCAGTGCTAACTTTACCCCCCTGTCATCCCCTAAAGGGCCCATCTCTATACCAGAAGAATGCAAAGTTCCTGTAATCACAGCTGCACAGGTAAAAAACACACTATCCAAAGCCAAGAACACAGCATCTATGGGACCTGACGACATCCCAGGCTGTGTTCTACATGAACTACAGAACGAACTGGCACCCCACCTAAGTATTATGTTCAATCATAGCCTTGCCTCAGGCTATGTGCCCACTGAATGGCGCACAGTGACAGTTATCCCACTCCGCAAAGGGGGAAACACTACAGACCCCGGAAACTACTGCCCCATTAACCTAACATATCATCATGGAACTTATAAACGATGACATTGGTAATCTCCAAACTCAGGACCCCACCCAGTTCAGGTTTGTAAAGGTAGAGCATGTCTCCTAAACCTGATAGACTTCTTTGAAGCAGTCACCAAAGCTGTAGATGAGGGTAAGGTGGTTCACACAGCCTATCTAGATCTCGCCAAGGCTTTCAACACCATCCCCCATTCTGGAATTATAGATAAACTCATTAAACTAGGTATAAATCCCTATGCCACAAGATGGGTTGCCAACTGGCTCACTGACAGAATCCACACTGTGAAAGTAGCAGACTTCAAATCCAACTTAAGACCAGTGACAAGTGGAGTACCACAGGGTTCAGTCCTGGGTCCTCTCCTGTTTGGTATCTACTTCTCTGAAGTACAGGCC